>NC_057798.1:362338798-362437809 GCF_018294505.1 Triticum aestivum | reverse complement strand
TTTTTTTTTTCTTTATCTTCTTTTTCTCCCTCTTCCCAAGACAAACTAGATAATATGCAGATTCGATCAGGCGAAGATGTGAGTGACCTCAACTATGATTATGACAATAAATAGTGCGTAGCACATGGTGGAAATTGGTGGATGGGATAATGATGCAGCGGCTGCGTGACTAATGTGAACAGAACTCGAAACTCTAAAGGAACTAGACACTAAGACCAGCAACTCGACACGGCGATGCAACCGATAATTCAATAATGCAAACAATGAAAAGAAAATTGCAAAGGCTCAGTCTGGCTTGGACAAAGGATGAATAGATCTATCTTTTTTTTGTGGCCTTTTCTTGGACAATAGGTAAGAAAATAAATCTAATCTAGGGAAAACTGGAAATTCTCACCGAGCAACCTGAAAACTGATACAGCTTGATAGAGGCGGGGGTGTCCCGATCTTTCAATGAGATGATAACTATCGATTTGGTGAAGATGACTTTGACGATCCGACTACAAACGTGCACGACGTTGCGCCTTAGCAATCGCTAAACCAACTCCGAAAGGTTATTGACCACGCTGGAGCACAATCAACCTGACCACGAAGGTCTATTCCTGCAAGCAATCGAAGAACAAGCAAGAATATGATAAAAGCAATCTGAATATTGCGAGTATATATGAAGTATTCATAAAGGTGGGGATCCGTAAGCGGTCTTGGTCTGGTCGTTGGACACAAACGAAGTACACGAAGTTGCAATGGCTAACTTTTAACTAAACAAATCCCAAGGAAAAGCTACTAGATGGATCTACTTATATAGGAGCAAGGGGTGGCGGCCAAGGAGGTGGGAGGACGTCCCAAGGCAGCCTAAAACTAAATCTAGGTCATACAAGGCCAATGGGCCCAAGTGGAGGTGATGTAACACCTTTGGACTTGTAGTTTGACTCGGATTCTGCTGCTGCATCAGATTGTTTCGTCCACAACTCAACGCTCCGAACGAATTTGAAGGTGATTCCAATTGGGTTGGAAAGTGCACGAAATCTAGTTTCCAACAAAAAAAGAATCACCCAATTCGGTGTCCGTATGAAAAACTTGTGTGCGTTTTGAGTCAGGTATGTCTGTGCAGTCCGAATCTGAATCCAGAACGTGAGAGACTTGGACTCTATCTTCTCTTGGGCCAAAAGTGACGTGAGAGAACTTTTTGGACAGCAAATAAACATATCTTTCTTCCTTATCTTCATATGTGGATTGTACAAATGTCTCATACACCTGCAATTAGACAAAACACAAAAGTGTGTGAAGTATTTTTGTTCTGGATAACCTAAATAGATTATTGAATAGTTTGCACTAGAAATCACCTCACAAATATGCATGTATGCAATATTTTTGGTCGTGTCCAAGGTAGTCATGTCCTCATCACTAGGCCTCATCGTCGTCCATTGCCCTGGTGCTCTCGGTGCGGCGTGGTCAACGTGGTGAAGGAATGACTTCCATGGGACGTGGACTGTACATGGAGAGGTTGACAGCTGGGTCCACGGCCGCAGCAAGGAAGTGCCTCCTTATTATGCAGAAAATAATTATTCCTCCACCTGAAAGCAGGGACCCACCGGACGGGCCACCGTATTTCGTGAAAAAAACGTTTCCCTCCTGACTGCTGGGACCCACCAGCTACATCTTCGCACGCAACAAAGTGCGTCCGGGCAAAAAAAAAAGATTCGCCCCCTGACTACTGGGACCCACCAGCTACATCTTCGCACGCAAGGAAGTACCTGACAGTTGCGACCCACCTTGTCAAAGCGTATGTAGCATTGTCATTCTGGTTGTGAACGTGTACGTACATATATACTGGTGCATGTAGAAGCGTGCGCGTGTCGTAGTAGAGGTGCATATGTGTCGTAGTAGAGGCGTGCACGTAAGAAAGAAAATACGGCCACGTATGTGTACATACGGGCGGGGTCTCGAACGCCTACTCGGGCATACGTACGACCAGGGCTCATGTATATGGCTGGGTCAGAACAGAGAAACAATGTCGTCGCCATGTTCATGGGGAGCCAACCGGCTGGGTCGGAACGGAATGTGTCGTCGTGTTCATCGGGAGGGCTTGGACGGAACAGGCGATGGAAACGAGGCCTGGCGTACCGCAGAACGGAGGAAACGGCCTTGTGTTCAACCGGACATGTTCGAAACGGGATCCTGTTCATCGGGAGGGGTCTGGCGTACCGCAAAACAGAGGAAACGGACCTCCTATGTTCGAAACGGGGGTCTTGTTGATCGGGAGGGGTGTGGCGTACTGCAAAACGGATGAAACGTACTTGTGTTGGAGCGCTACGGTCGAAACGGGGGTCCTGTTCATCGGGAGGGGTGTGGTGTACCACAAAATAGACGAAACGGCCTGGTGTTGGACCGCTACGGTCGAAACGGGGGTCCTGTTCATCGGGAGGGGTGTTGCGTACCGCAAAACGGGACTCCATGGGATACTGTTCATCTCCACCATCGACCTCCTCCAGCCTCCACGGGCTACCATTGACCTCCTCCAGCCTCCACGGGCTCCTATTCATCTCGCCTCCACCGCGCGCTACTCCACCGGCTACTGTTCAACCACCCCTCCATGGGCACCCCTCCACCGTCTATTGTTCATCCAGCCCTCCACGGGGTCGTCCTATTCATCCAGCCCTCCACGGGGTCCTGTTCATCCAGCCCCAATTGGATCGATCGAGGCAACGCCACGGGGTCTTGTTCATCCACCCCCATCACTCACTGTTCGTCCACCCCCCCACCCCGCAACACTCACTGTTCATCCAGAGAAGCAGCATCGATCGGCTTCAGTTAGCAGCAGTAGCAAAGGAATCGCCCGATCGGGTTCAGTTAACAGCCATCGATCGATCGCTCCGGTTCAGTAGCCTGCAGTCAATCGCTTGGGTTCAGTTAGATCTCAACGCCTCGCTCGGGTTCAGTTAGAGCCAACGCCTCGCACACACGCGCGTACGTGTACGAGAGAAACGCGCATCGATCGGCCCCCGAGCACCCAGCGTAACCGGGAACTCTCCGAAATTTTCCTCGCCCTCGTTTCTACCATGTTTTTTCCGTAATGGATGGCCCAAAGAATGTCATGCAGCTGCGTCTCCGGCCCGCCCAGGACGAATAGCCCATTTTCTGTCATGATTTTTGGTCATAGAAGTAGGAGCCCACCACATATATGATGATACCGGGTTTTGTCACAATTATCGTCATAGAAGTGTCATATGTATGACAGAAAAAAGTTTCGTTCGGCCCAAAATGTCACGGATCTGTCTTTTTTGTAATGATATTGACTTAGGAGTGAAGTGAAGTCATTTGATCATAGGTCATACTGATCGTTTGAGCTCAAAATGGGGTTACCGTTTCTCGTTTAAGCACTTTGATGTATTCACATCTTGTTGAGTTGCTTTAACTCATGACTTGGGTCAAAGCTTCTCTAAGATGGATTGACATACCTTGGGTTGTGTGATCTTGGTCATGTAGTTGAACTTGTGTTCGAAAGATCAAGGTTGATGTAGTCCATCAAGAGTTGAGAGCATCACTTGAAGTTTGAGTTCATCTTCCTACGTGGATTAGTCTTACAAGGAAGAGCAGTTGTGTATCCAAAAATGACAAACATGTAACTTGATACCAAAAGAAATTTGATATAGCGAAATTGTCAAAGGATATATTGAGTGAGGTCATCCTTCCTTGTATTCCACAACCATATAGTACAAACTTGGTTATGTAGAGATTTCTTAGGATGTGAGTGACTTGCAATCTCATGGATTTTAGCTCATCCAAGTACTTACAGGGGTTAGATAACATGCAAGGGTACATGTATAGATCCAAGACATATGATCATCATCTTAAGAGAAATATCAAGGATTAGTCATAGAAAGGCTCATGCCTTACATGCATCTACATGGAGTACCTACTCCAAGTTTGGAGCATCAATGATGTTCAATTCACCTCTCAATCTACAAAACACTTTCTCATCAAGCGGTTTCGTGAAAATATCCGCCAATTGCTTATCAGTATGAACATGCTTAAGATTGATGTCACCTTTAGCAACATGATCTCGAATTAAATGATGTCGAACTTCAATAAGCTTAGTCTGAGAATGTTGCACGGGATTATGAGCAATCTTAATAGCACTTTCATTGTCACAAAGCAATGGAACATGTTTCACATGTATCCCATAATCTTTAAGAGTTTGGGTCATCCAAAGTAATTGAGCACAACATGATCCAGCGGCAATGTATTCCGCTTCGGCGGTGGATAAGGATATCGAGTTTTGTTTCTTGGAGGACCAAGATATAATAGATCTACCAAGAAATTGACAAGTACCCGAAGTGGATTTTATATCAATCTTGTCTCTGGCATAGTCCGAGTCGGAGTAGCCAACAAGATCAAAAGAAGACCTCTTAGGATACCAAATGCCAATGTTTGGTGTATGAATTAAGTATCTCATTATCCTTTTCACAGCCTTAATATGAGATTCTTTGGGGGCCGCTTGATATCGTGCACACATGCACAAACTTAGCATAATATCCGGACGAGAGGCACATAGATATAACAATGACCCAATCATAGAGCGGTAAACTTTTTGGTCAACCACTTTGCCATCCTTAGTAAAGTCAAGATGTCCACTAGTAGGCATGGATGTTTTCATACCTTTGCTTTCTTTCATGTTGAACTTCTTTAATAAGTCATTGGTATACTTTCTTTCGGAAACAAAGGTAACTTCCTTAGTTTGCTTCATTTACAAACCAAGAAAGAACTTGAGTTCACACACATCATAGACATCTCAAACTTCTCTGATATTAGCCTTTCAAACTTTTCACTAAAATGAGGGTTAGTTAAATCAAATATGATATCATCCACATAAGTTTGGCACACAAATATTCACCATCAACCCTTTTAATAAAAAGTGTAGAATCAATTTTTCCCATCTCAAAGTGTAAATCGACAATTCATCGGATCTCGACAAACACACGGCAAAAGAAGATTACATCGGATAGATCTCCAAGAACATTGAGGAGAACATGGTATTGATAATCAAAGAGAGAGAAGAAGCCATCTAGCTATTGGTGGTTTGGGGATATATGTGAATACATAGGACAAAGAATTAGGTTAGGGGAGTCACGAGGGGCCCACAAGGCAGGGGCGCGTCCTACCCCCTTAGGAGTGCCCTACCCCTTGTGGCTCTTCCGACTTGATCTCCAAGTCTCCTGGGTGTCTTCTAGTCCAAGAAAAATCATCGTGAAGGTTTTATTCTGTTTGGACTCTGTTTGGTATTCCTTTTCTGCAAAGCTCAAAAACAAGGAAAAAACAGAAACTGGCACTGTGCTCTAGGTTAATAGGTTAGTCCCAAAAATAATATAAAATAGCATATTATTGCATATAAAACATCCAAAATAGATAAATATAATAGCATGGAACAATCAAAAATTATAGATACGTTGGAGACGTATCAGGAACCAAGAATTGACGGAGGCATACAAGAATTCTTACTCTTCTTCTTCCTCGGGATCGCTCAGGATGGAGAGGTCGTACTCCCCTCCGAGTGTAGTGCTGGTGGAGGGAGGTGGAGTAGGAGTTCTTGCGCGCTTGGTTGTAGCAGAAGCAGCAGGTCGAGATGATCTAACCGCTGGCATGGCCGTACACCTCGTGCACCGCACGGGTTGTTGTCCAGCTCCTTGCTGCCGCACAGCCTTGTCGGTAGTCCTCTTGTTGAAAAACTTGTCACCTGAAAAAGGTGGGTGCACTGGGTCACCAGAGATAGCCTTCCGTAGGACGCAGGGTTTCTTTGCTAGGGCAGGGAGCTCTGTATACAACTATTCTTCAGTTGCGCCCTCTTTAGTGGGAGTTACGGCAACATTGTTGCCTTGCCCTCCAGTAAGCTCACCTTGGTCGACAATGATCTCCTCTGGCACCACTTCTTCTTCATGACCGTCAGCTTCCACAGATCTAGAGCCGTCGGTCTGTTCAGCTAGTCTTGCCTTTTCTACCCTGCTGGCAATGTAGGCCACCTCTTCATCAGTAGTGGCATAGACGATCCCGGTTCTTCCCTGACGGCTTTTTCCACCAAAGTATCAAACCACACCCGCACACCGTCTGCGGGAGGTTCAACCTAACTCCCTTCGATGCCGTGAGCATTGCATGTTGGCATCATTGCAATGATCACGCCCAAGGATGAGTTGTCGCATAAGGGAACTACAGTTGCCGACAACTTCAACTTGCTATTGGCCCTGAACAACTGATGGTAGAGAGTTGTGTGATGCAGGAGCATCAAGTTGTTGTTCAATCTAGTATGCAACATCATGATATCCGCAACATTCTTAAAGTCCCAGGCTGGTCTCCCCTTGTTCTACAGAGGGGAAATCCAATGACGGAGAAAGTCAGTGCCCACCATTTCAATGGTGAGGCCGGGAGCCTTGAGACAGCGCATTCTGGTGATGGCAATTGTGAGCTTCTTATCATGGGTGTCAAGACTGCTCCAGTCCTTTTTGCGGACCACCTTCTTCTTTAGGGACGAACAGAATGGCGGGAAGTAATCCTCTTTTATCCAACAGCAATCCACTCGCCAATCATCCCACTTCTAATGTAGATTGACTTCCGGATAAATGTCCTTGTTTCGTGCCCTAGGAATCCAAGTGACACTACCGAAAAGAGCATCTCCTTCAATGCGTGGAATGAAATAGTGGCGGAAGAGGGATACATTGGGGATTACCCCGACAATTTTTTTCCACATATGGGCAAAAACAGATATGCAAGTCATGGCATTCGATATGAAATCTAAGAGGTGGAACCCGTACGAATACATGATCTCGTTGAAGAAATCAGAGAATGGAGGGTAGAGCCCGCAATAGAAATATGCAGTAAAGAAAGGGTGTTTATCTTTGCCTCCTTTGGTGGAACCGGGAAGTGCATGGGGGCGGTGTGAGCCGTCATCTCCTCCCCCCACATGTATGCGTACTACTCTATCAGGGTGTTGTTGTCGAGCATTAGTGCGAAGACGACATAATTCCACCATCCTTCCGCCAGACCTTCTTTCCTCGCCTTGGCGTCTGGGTCGACGACTTTCTCCTGCTTTTCTTATCCCTTTTTAGGTGCCATGGTAATCGTGGAAGAGGAGGCTGGGGATAAGCAAGGGCGTAGGGGCAGCGGATGGGGGAGACGTGCTCTGCTCTAGAGCAAGGAAGAAGATGATGGAGGCTTGCTGGACTGGAAGGGGGTGGTAAATGAGCAGCGCCCTTTGCGAAAGGCGCGGGGACTGGCTTTTTACTATCTGACTTGGATGCTCTTCTCAGGCGCACTATTCCTGCAGTCATTTCATCCCACCTCTCCCACATTCCACATTTTAGTGTGTGTTATGGGAGGCATGGTAAAAGAGAAGATTATGAAAGTTATCCTCTGCCACACATGCTTGTGCACTGTTTGTGCATAGCCCAACGATGCATTGCATGGGTGTGTGGCCTAGGCCCTGGGGCTCCTATCGGTGTACCAAAGTTTGGGTCCTTTAGCACCCCAGACTTGTGCACATTCAGTGGTAGCGTTCCCGGTGGTAGGTCTTGCCGGAGGACATCTATGAACAGGCTCAAGACTTGGTTGATAAAACCACGAAGACGATCTCCAGACAAGTGGTTGAGAAGTAGCAAGATAGTACAAAAGACCAAGACTAGATTTGCCGGCAAGCTCCTTGCCACAAAGCAAGTGAGGGCCCTACAAGCTCTGGGCCGACAAGTTCCCACTACCTTGCCACCACTCCACCTCAGCGACCAGCATGTCGCTTGTCAAATAGGTGTCGAACGGGCATGTAGTTAGGTGAATTCCGTCAGGGCACATGTCAGCTCGCCACCGAAGATATAACTTTAATAAGACCCATCCCAGGAGCGTGTCAAGATAATAAAAGGTAGCTGGGCGAACGACACAGAAGGAGAGGTGGCCCTTGCCGGCAAGCTTCACCAGGATGACACCACACGATGCATTCAATGTGTTTGCCCTAACCCGTTGGACTTAGGGATTTGGTATTGTTGCCACTATTTACCTTATGTAAAGATCATTTTTCCACTGCGGTGACCCCTTTCCGTCTAAAAGGAGGCCCATGGCAACCTTTACAAAGGTTGCAACTTTGCTTATTTGCATGCGTAGCTGCACTTCGCGCGTACTCAGGCCGGCAAGTTGTGCTCCTTGTAACTAAGCATAAACACATCCAATACAACAAAGCAGGAGTAGGGTTTTACGCTTCACAGTTGCCCGAACCTGGGTATATGTCTGCGTTGATTGCTAAATCTGCTCTTGGTATTCGTTTATCTCCCCAGTCGAACCGCAAAGGGGCCTTTGCCGATCCCATAGATCGTCGTACGCATGACAATCACTTAACCAAAAGTGAAGAGTCTTGGAGCTTTGTGCCAATATGTTTCCATAGCATTTTGAGGGGTCCACCACATGTCCTTGCTATGCCAACATTGAACTTTACTGAAATCTATCTTTGAATACGCATTAGTTCAATGACATATATGTTCTTATTAATTACCAAAACCACTCGGGGATTAGTTGCACTTTTACACAACCCTCTTATGCTCCCTCAGTGAGCATCGCATATTCTCCCTCTTGGCTGCACTCAAATCCGAGCTCACTACTATTGCCGGAGCTCCACCGCCGCTGTTGAGTACCATGTCAGTACTATAGTGCCCCTCAAGCTTAACCGACAAAATCAACATGCTTGTGGCATCACGTAGGTTCTTCCCTGCTCGTCTGTTCATCATGTGTGTGCTTGTGGCTTCGATTCCATCGATCTCGAGCCTACGCCTCCGCTCATCATTAGGGTCATTCCCGGCCACCCTATGATGAACCACTGCCACCCGTGAACGCGTCTCGTCCTAGCTATTCGAATGAGCCCAACAGTGTGATGAACCATCGCACATAACCGAATCCCAACGCAGTCTGACCATCGCCATCTCTGCTTTTTGTCATCGCCTGCGCGCCGCCAATTTAAACTCTAGTTAGAGTCGCTCACATGTGAGCCCCATTGTTAGCATTAGTTTAGGCACTAATTAGCCACCGCTAAGTGTCAATGACATGTGGGCCACGCAACTATAGCTTTTAATTAACCATAGTGCCAGTGACAGCCTAGCCAAATAATTAACTATTTTGGACTAATTAAACTCAGTTAATTAAAATATTTCACTTACTACTGGGTCCCACTAGGCCCGGTTGACCGGTCAAACTGCTGATTGGACTAGCCCAAGTAAATGACATGTGGGCCTCGTTGACCCTGTTGACTAGTCAATGTTGACTTGGTCAAGTTCTAATTATACATTGCTGACTAAGCAGCATGGCCCCACTGTCAGCCTCTGGTGCACTCTTCTATGTACGCTCTTTGTGTGCATTCAGCAATTTCCTATTTAATTTTGAACTGGTAATACATTCATATAATCATTTAAAATTAAAAAACATATAAAATAATCTATAATTCAGATGTAAAAGATTTATATATGAAAGTTGATCAAAAAAATATGAAGAATCTGAATATGTCATCCACATACCTGCCACACCCCTCTAACATAACGAACCTGGACATTTTTGCATCAGCATCAATATACCTAGAATTACTTGGAGCTAGGAAAATATTGTCAGATATTTCCGCTCTTCTTTTCAAATGTTTAGGGATGCATTAGAGCATATCACCCACACATATTGCCATGACATGAATCTGTGTTGCATTTGTATGCTCGTTATTTATCTGCCCCCCCCCCTCTCCTCTATTCTTTTGGTAGATTCTGAGACTGTCGCTGCCCCCATTTATGACTAGGTTATCTACGGCCCATCCTTCTTGACGGAGCCTCCAGGAAAGCAAACCCCCTTGATCATTGTGATATCGCCTATTCCTTCTCTCTATTGCTTGCATTAGAGTAGTGTTACTGTTACTACTTTATCGGTAGATCATATACTGCTGCATAGCCTATCCTTGCAACTACTGTTGATACTTTACCTGTTATCCTATGTGCTTAGTATAAGTATGCTAGGATTCCATCCATGGCCCTACACCCTTGTTTGTGTGCCATGCTATATTATCGGGTCATGATCCCTTTGAGGGATGATCATAGATATATTATATACACTATCCATGATACACAATACATTAAAGTTGGGTAGGCTCGGAGAGTACCCGTGAGTTATTTACTGTGGTGGAATGACATGGCAGGTGGAGACCATCTAGGAGAGAGGTGGGCCTGGCCCCTGGTCATTGTTCACAATTACTTAACAATAACACGCTTAACGAGTTTAGTGTATTTGATCTAAGACGGCCACTAGCATATATGCAATAACCGTCGCGCGGGATAATGGTATATGGGGCCCTCGGTGTTGTGCGTTCCTCCTGAAAGCTCTGTCAGATGTCATAGTTGAGCAACACAGACCCGGGTGACGTAGTAACTGTCTGCTTTGTGTAAAGAGGTGGGCTTGGTCTCGCTCATCCATGCAACGTATAGAAGTGCTTAGGGCGATTGGCCCATGACCCCTTCTCGCTTAGGATTTAAATTGGCGTGTTGACCTCTCTAGAGAGCGTAGGTAGGACTAGGGTGTGTCGATTAGCCGAATCCTGGCATTACCTAGAAAAGTGTGTCCATCCGAGGTAATCGGGTGATATGTCTCCAACGTATCTATAATTTTTGATTGTTTCATGCCATTATATTATCAATCTTAGGTACTTTATATGCAATTTTATATCATTTTTGGGAACTGGCCTATTAACTTAGTGCCCAGTGCCAGTTCATGTTTTCACCTATTTTATTGTTTTGTAGAAAAATAGTACCAAACATAGTCCAAACACGATGAAACTTTACGGTGATTTTTTCTAGACCAGAAGGGACCCTAGAAGCTTCAGGAGGAGGCCATAAGATGTACGAGGGAGCCACAACTCACATGATGCACCCCGAGGGGGCATGCCACCTCAGCTTGTGGGCCCCGCGTGATAGAGGCAAAGGTGTCCCGTCTTTCGATGAGATGGTGGATTTCGCTTTGGTGGAAGTCGACTTTGACGATCCGACTACGAACGTGCGAGGACGTCGCGCCTTAGCAATCGCTAAACCAACTCTGAGAGGTTATTGACCACGCCGGAGCACGATCAACCTGACCACGAGGGTCTGTTTCCTGCGAGCAAACGAAGAACAAGCAAGAAACTAAGATTGCAATCTGGATATTGCGAATATAAGATGAAAGCTTTATTGATCAAGATGGGGTTCTGTGACGCCTTTGTCTGGTCGTTGAACACAAACGAAGTACGCGAAGTTGCAGCTATGGCGAACTTTTAATCTAAACAAAACCCAAAGTCTAAACGATGCCCTAAGGGCTGTATATATGGAGGAAGAGGGGGGAATTTCGTGGCCCTTGGTGGAGGGGTCCGAAATCAACCCTATCTCTTGTTTCCCCACACATACGGACTCTAAAAATAGCCTATACTTATGTATTTCGAAATTACATGGGCCTGGCCCAATAATAAGGTGACGCAGCACCTAAAATAGCCTCGGGACGAAATTTAGGAAGTGGCATCTCGTATATTTCGTCCAAGGCTTCATGCACCCATTATGGTGGCTTCAAAGTCCTGAAATCATCACTTGTAACTCCGTTCTTGCTCCCCTTGCGCACGCCATCATCTCCATGCTTGTTCTTGCTCCAATGTTCATCCTTCTCCAAGCTAGGCCCTTCATTTGTAAGCAAAACAAATGTATCCAATTTAGGAAGCATCATATTCTCATGAACATTAGAATCATTACCAAGAAACGAAAGTACCTGGTAATTTAGTTGGCGTGCACGAGCTCTAGTAATTGGTCCAGTATGTATAGCAGCAGGGGTTGTGGGTGTAACAATTGTATTGATGTCCTCATCATCCTCCCCTTCTTGAAATGAAGTCGTCCTCGACGGAAGTCCATCTTCCTCACCCAAATAAGGCTTCAAATCTGCAATGTTAAAAGTGGGACTAACCCCAAAATCTGCAGGCAGCTCAAGTTTATATGCATTATCATTTATTTTCTCTAACACCTTAAAGGGACCATCAGCACGTGGCATTAGCTTTGATTTGCGCAAATCAGGAAATCTATCCTTACGCAAATGTAACCAAACAAGATCTCCAGGTGCAAACACAACATGTTTTCTACCGTTATCTCCAGCAAGTTTATATTTAGCATTCATACGCTCAATGTTTTCCTTAGTTAACTCATGCATTTTTAAAATCAATTCAGCACGTTGTTTAGCATCAAAATTAACCTTCTCCGAAGATGGAAGAGGCAACAAATCAATAGGTGCACGAGGTAGGAAACCATACACAACTTCAAAAGGGCACATCTTAGTAGTAGAATGCAATGAACGATTATAAGCAAATTCAATATGAGGCAAGCATTCCTCCCACATTTTCTTATTATTCTTCAAAACAGCCCTAAGCATAGTAGACAACGTTCTATTGACTACTTCAGTTTGGCCATCAGTTTGGGGGTGACAAGTAGTACTAAAAAGCAGTTTAGTCCCCAACTTAGCCCATAAACATCTCCAAAAGTGGCTAAGAAATTTAGTATCACGATATGAAACAATAGTATTTGGCACACCATGCAAGCGAATAATTTCACGAAAGAACAAATCAGCAACATTAACAGCATCATCGCTTTTATGACATGGTATAAAGTGTGCCATTTTCGAGAATCTATCCACGACAACAAATATGCTATCCCTCCCCTTCTTTGTTCGAGGTAAACCTAAAACAAAGTCCATAGATATATCCTCCCAAGGAACACTAGGTACAGGCAAAGGCATATATAAACCATGAGGATTGAGTCGTGACTTAGCTTTTTGACATGTAGTGCATCGAGCAATAAAACGCTCAACATCCCGTCTCATCTTTGGCCAAAAGAAATGTGTAGCAAGTACGTCCTCCGTCTTCTTCACGCCAAAGTGTCCCATTAATCCTCCTCCATGCGCCTCCTGCAACAACAAAAGATGAACGGAGCTAGCTAGAATGCATAGCTTGTTAGCACGAAACACAAATCCATCGTTAACGACAAACTTGTTCCACATTCTTCCTTCTTTACAATTTTGCATTACATCTTTAAAATCAGCATCATGCACATATTGATCTTTGATGGTCTCCAAACCAAATATTTTGAAGTCAAGTTGTGAAAGCATAGTATAGCGACGAGACAATGCATCAGCAATAACATTTTCTTTTCCCTTCTTGTGTTTAATGACATAAGGGAAAGTCTCAATGAATTCAACCCATTTAGCATGTCTACGATTCAGTTTAGCTTGACTTTTAATATGTTTCAAAGATTCATGATCAGAATGTATAACAAATTCTTTGGGCCATAAATAATGTTGCCATGTTTCTAAAGTCCGAACAAGAGCATATAATTCTTTATCATAAGTAGAATAACTCAGACTAGGCCCACTCAATTTTTCAGAAAAGTATGCAACAGGTTTGCCATCTTGTAATAACACACCTCCTAATCCAATTCCACTAGCATCACATTCAAGCTCAAAAGTCTTATTAAAATCAGGAAGTTGGAGTAAAGGAGCATGTGTCAACTTATCTTTCAATACCGTGAAGGCTTCTTCCTGTGCGGTACCCCAAACAAAAGGCACATCCTTCTTTGTAAGCTCGTTGAGAGGTGCAGCAATGGTGCTGAAATCTCTCACAAAACGCCTATAGAATCCAGCGAGGCCAAGAAAACTCCTCACTTGTGTGACCGTTTTGGGCTGCGGCCAACTGTCAATAGCTTCAATCTTGGCTTTGTCAACTTCAATTCCCTGTGGAGTAACAACATAGCCAAGAAAAGATACTCGGTCGGTGCAAAAGGTGCACTTCCCAAGGTTACCAAACAAACGTGCATCACGGAGAGCAATAAAAACAGCACGTAAATGTTCCAAATGTTCTTCCAAAGATCTGCTATAAATCAATATGTCATCAAAGTAAACTACCACAAATCGTCCAATGAAAGCACGTAAAACTTCGTTCATTAATCTCATGAAAGTACTAGGTGCATTAGTTAACCCAAAAGGCATGACTAACCACTCATATAATCCAAACTTAGTTTTAAATGCTGTTTTCCATTCATCTCCCAATTTCATACGAATTTGATGGTAGCCACTACGCAAATCAACTTTGGAGAATATTGTAGAGCCACTCAATTCATCAAGCATATCATCTAGCCTAGGAATAGGATGACGATAACGAATAGTAATATTATTAATGCCTCTACAATCAACACACATACGTGATGTACCATCCTTTTTCGGCACTAGAATAATAGGAACAGCACAAGGACTAAGGGATTCACGTATATAACCTTTGTCGAGAAGCTCTTGTACTTGACGCATAATCTCCTTCGTCTCCTCTGGATTGGTACGGTATGGTGCACGGTTTGGCAATGAAGCACCGGGAATTAAGTCGATCTGATGCTCAATCCCTCGAATAGGCGGTAATCCCGGTGGCACGTCTTGTGGAAAAACGTCAGCGAACTCCTGCAAAATGTTAGTGACAGCAGGAGGCAAAGAGGAAGGCACGTCCTCGAATGAAAATAATGCCTCTTTGCACACAAAAGCATAGCAAACAGATTTGCTGAAATCTAGCTCATCAATATCAGATTTGGTGGCAAATAAACATGCACTTTTCAATTTAATTTCAGAAGCAACACTAGATGGTTTATTATTAGGCTTCATTTGTTGCTCAAATTCTTTTGCCACAATCTGATTTTCACTCTTATTCTTCTCCTGTTGTGCTTTATTAGCTCTATTAATATCATCTTTCAAAATGGAATCAGGAGTCATAGGAAGCAAAGTAATATTTTTATCCTTATGAACAAGAGTATAGTGATTGTTTCTACCATGGTGTACAGAATTTTTATCAAATTGCCATGGTCTACCAAGTAACAAGGAACATGCTTGCATAGGTACCACATCACAATCAACATAATCAGCATATGTAGAGATACTAAAATGCACACGAACAGTACGTGTTACCTTAACCTTGCCGCTGTTGTTGAACCATTGGATGTAGTAAGGATGGGGATGTGGTCTTGTGGTGAGAGAAAGCTTCTCCACCATCTCCATGCTAGCCAAGTTGTTGCAGCTCCCTCCGTCTATGATGACGCGCACAGAACGTTCCTTCACAACTCCCTTGGTATGGAACAAATTGTGCCTCTGATTTTGCTCAGCTTGTGTGACCTGCACACTCAAAACACGTTGAGCAACTAAACATTCATACCTGTCAGCGTCTTCAGGAGCCATGTATTGCGTCTCATGATCAGAATCATCTCCACCATGTTCTTCACGTGTAATAAGAGCCAAAGTTTCCTCATCATAGTCACTAGCGGACTCATATCCACCATCCGCGGTAGCAATCATCACACGCGGAGATTTGCATTCTCTCGCATAATGACCTCCTCCCTTACAACGACGACAAATAATATCACTTGTGTGCCCTGTTGATGCCATGGAAGAAGAAGAACGCTGTGCAGGCCCCGCAGGTGCGCTCTTGGCAGATAATGGTGGTTGTGCCTGTTTTCTTGTATCACGGCTGGAGGTGGCACCTGATGGAGGTGCTGATGCAGTTGAAGTAGAAAATGCACGTGGTGTCCATGATGAAGGTCGGCCTGCAGAAAAGTTAGTTCGCCCCAATGCTTGTCGATCCTGCACTTCACGTTCAGCTTTACAAGCAAGATGGAATAAACGAGTGATATTAGTATACTCCTTATAGTCTAGAATGGTCTAAATCTCTCTATTTAATCCACCCAGAAAACGTGCAAGCATAGCTTCATTCTCCTCAACAATACCACATCTAATCATGCCAGTTTGTAATTCCTGATAATATTCTTCTACAGAATTTTTTCCTTGTCTTAAACGCTGCAATTTTTGAAGCAATTCACGTTGATAATATGGTGGAACCCAACGCGTACGCATAGCAGTTTTCAAAGCAGCCCAAGTAGTTGGAATAGGATATAATCTACAATGTTCAGACCACCATACACATGCAAAACTAGTGAAAGCACAAACAGCAGCAGCAACTCGTCTCTCCTCAGGATATTGTAAACATGTAAATCGTTGTTCAGTTTCTAACTCCCAAGTAAGATATATATCAGGAACATATCTACCCTCAAATGGTGGAATATTCAATTTCAGTTTAGGAATATGGACATCATCGCGTACCTGAGCTGGTGGTGCAGGCCTACCATTACGAATATATACCTGAGGTCGACCTGCTGGTGGTGGTGCTGGTGGCTGCTCGTAGATCTGATTTTGATCAACCTCATCCTCATAATCGCCCGCATACTCATCATCCTCCTGGGTACCAGCAACAGCAGTAGCAGGAGCCACAGAAGTATCAACAGCAGCACCAACAGTTTGGCCAAACGCAAGAGGAACACGGCTCGCTCGGCGAAGGTCTATTTCGCGACGTGGAGGTAGTCGTTGTTGTTGTTGTTGGAGAGGTGCGTTAGGTGCAGCGGGTGGTGGTGGTGGAAGACGCGCGAGCAATTCATTAAATCTGTTATCGAGCTTTGTTTCGAACGTCTTCTCAAGGCCAGTGATCTTCTCCATGGCCTCTTCAAAATTGTTCAGCACATCTTGCACCTGTTCAGTCATCATTTGCTGAAACTTATCATGAAGCTCCTTGTTCGATAAATTCTCCCAGTCAATCTCGTCGGCTTGTGATCCTGGCATGGTTAGCAGCAATAGAAACACACAAGAATATGATCCTACAGACTACTAAGAAGTGGTGGTGGTGTATCACAAATCCGTCAAGCAAATCTCAAATTCTTACCAGTTCTTACCCAGCAGCAGGCGGTGATCGGCAACCGTTGTAGTCAAAAACTCTCAAAGCTTGGATAGAGCGATTACCATACAGAAATCGCTCCCTGGTAATCGCTCTATCCAAGCTGTGAGAGTTTTGACTACAACGGTTGCTGATCACCACCTGTTGTTGGGTAAGAACTGGTAAGAATTTGAGATTTGCTTGACGGATTTGTGACACCCACCACCACCTCTTGATAGTAGTTTGTAGGATCATATTCTTGTGTGTTTCTATTGATGCTAACCATGCCAGGATCACAAGCCGACGAGACTGACTGGGAGAACATGACGAATAAGGATTTGCATGATAAATTTCAGCAAATGATGAGTGGACAGGTGCAAGATGTGCTAAACAGATTTGAAGAGGCCATGGAGAAGATAGATGGCATGGAAAATACGTTTGAAACAAAGCTCGATAACAAGTTTAATGAGTTGCTCGCGTGTCTTCCACCACCACCACCCGCTGCACCTAACGCACCTCTCCAACAACAACAACAACAACGACTACCTCCACGTTGCGAAACAGACCTCCGCCGAGCGAGCCGTGTCCCTCTTGCGTTTGGCCAAACTGTTGGTGCTACTGTTGATACTTTTGTGGCTCCTGCTGCTGATGCGGAGGAGGATTATTATGTGGGAGATTACGAGGCTGAGGTGGATCAAAATCAGAACTACGTGCAACCACCTGCACCACAACCACCAGGTCGTCCACATGCAAATAATCACAATGGTAGGGCTCTCCCTCAGGTACGAGATCATGACCATCTTCCTAAATTGAAATTGAATATTCCACCATTGGAGGGTAGATATGTTCCTGATATATATCTTACTTGGGAGTTAGAAACTGAACAACGATTTACATGTTTACAATATCCCGAGGAGAGACGGGTTGCCGCTGCTGTTTGTGCTTTCACTAGTTTTGCATGTGTATGGTGGTCTGAACATTGTAGATTATATCCTATTCCAACTACTTGGGATGCTTTGAAAACTGCTATGCGTACGCGTTGGGTTCCACCATATTATCAACGTGAATTGCTTCAAAAATTGCAGTGCTTAAGACAAGGGAAAAATTCTGTAGAAGAATATTATCAGGAATTACAAACTGGCATGATTAGATGTGGTATTGTTGAGGAGAATGAAGCTATTCTTGCACGTTTTCTGGGTGGATTAAATAGAGAGACTCAGACCATTCTAGACTATAAGGAGTATACTAATATCACTCGTATATTCCATCTTGCTTGTAAAGCTGAACGTGAAGTGCAGGATCGACAAGCATTGGCGCGAACTAACTTTTCTGCAGGTCAGCCTTCATCATGGACACCACGTGCATCTTCTACTTCAACTGCACCAGCACCTCCATCAGGTGCCACCTCCAGCCTTGATAATAGAAAGCAGGCACAACCACCACTATCTGCCAAGAGCGCACCTGCCAGACCTACACAGAGCTCTTCTTCTTCCATGGCATCAACAGGGCACACAAGTGATATTATTTGTCATCGTTGTAAAGGAAGAGATCATTATGCGCGAGAATGCAAATCTCAGCGTGTGATGATTTCTACTAAGGATGCTGGGTATGAGTCCGCTAGTGACTATGATGAGTAGACTTTGGCTCTTATTACACGTGAAGAACACGGTGGAGATGATTCTGATCATGAGACACAATACATGGCTCCTGACGATGCTGACAGATATGAATGTTTAGTTGCTCAACGTGTTTTGAGTGTGCAGGTCACACAAGCTGAGCAAAATCAGAGGCATAATTTGTTCCATACAAAGGGAGTTGTGAAGGAACGTTCTGTGCGCGTCATCATAGACGGAGGGAGCTGCAACAACTTGGCTAGCATGGAGATGGTGGAGAAGCTCTCTCTCACCACAAGACCACATCTACATCCTTACTACATCCAATGGTTCAACAACAACAGCAAGGTTGAGGTAACACGTACTGTTCGTGTGCATTTTAGTATCTCTACATATGCTGATTATGTTGATTGTGATGTGGTACCTATGCAAGCATGTTCCTTATTACTTGGTCAACCATGGCAATTTGATAAAAATTCTGTACACCATGGTAGAAACAATCATTATACTCTAGTTCATAAGGATAAAAATATTACTTTGCTTCCTATGACTCCTGATTCCATTTTGAAAGATGATATTAATAGAGCTAATAAAGCAAAACAGGAGACAAATAAGAGTGAAAATCAGATTGTGGCAAAAGAATTTGAGCAACAAATGAAGCCTAATAGTAAACCATCAAGTGTTGTTTCTGAAATTAAATTGAAAAGTGCATGTTTACTTGCCACTAAAGCTGATATTGATGAGCTAGATTTCAGCAAATCTGTTTGCTATGCTTTTGTGTGCAAAGAGGCATTATTTTAATTTGAGGACATGCCTTCCTCTTTGCCCCCTGCTGTCACTAACATTTTGCAGGAGTTCGCTGACGTCTTTCCACAAGACGTGCCACCGGGATTACCACCTATTCGAGGGATTGAGCATCAAATTGACTTAATTCCCGGTGCATCGCTACCTAACCATGCACCATACTGTACCAATCCAGAGGAGACGAAGGCAATTATGCGTCAACTACATGAGCTGCTCGACAAAGGTTATATACGTGAATCTCTTAGTCCTTGTGTTGTTCCTATTATACTAGTGCCTAAAAAGGATGGTACGTCACATATGTGTTGATTGTAGAGGCATTAATAATATTACTATTCGTTATCGTCATCCTATTCCTAGGCTAGATGATATGCTTGATGAATTGAGTGGCTCTACAATATTCTGCAAAGTTAATTTGCATAGTGGATACCATCAAATTCGTATGAAATTGGGTGATGAATGGAAAACAACATTTAAAACTAAGTTTGGTTTATATGAGAGGTTAGTCATGCCTTTTGGGTTAACTAATGCACCTAGTACTTTCATGAGACTAATGAACGAAGTTTTACGTGCTTTCATTGGATGATTTGTGGTAGTCTATTTTGATGATATACTGATTTATAGCAAATCTTTGGAAGAACATTTGGAACATTTACGTGTTGTTTTTATTGCTCTACGTGATGCACGTTTGTTTGGTAACCTTGGGAAGTGCACCTTTTGCACCGACCGAGTATCATTTCTGGGCTATGTTGTTACTCCACAGGGAATTGAAGTTGATAAAGCAAAGATTGAAGCTACTGAGAGTTGGCCGCAGCCCAAAACGGTCACACAAGTGAGGAGTTTCCTTGGCCTCGCTGGATTCTATAGGCGTTTTGTGAGAGATTTCAGCACCATTGCTACACCTCTCAATGAGCTTACAAAGAAAGATGTGCTTTTTCTTTGGGGTACCGCACAGGAAGAAGCCTTCAGGATATTGAAAGATAAGTTGACACATGCTCCTTTACTCCAACTTCCTGATTTTAATAAGACTTTTGAGCTTGAATGTGATGCTAGTGGAATTGGATTAGGAGGTGTGTTATTACAAGATTACAAACCTGTTGCATATTTTTCTAAAAAATTGAGTGGGCCTAGTCTGAATTATTCTACTTATGAAAAATTGCCGGCTCCGACTCCGACAATCACTCCGAGAGAAGCTATCACTCTGACTCCGAATATACTCAAGATGAAGGTGTTGCCGGTCTAGCACTTGTGTTAACCAACTCCTACGACATATTTGACTCACCAAATGAAGGTGTTGGAAGATGCTTCATGGCCAAAGGTCCAAAGGTAACACATCCCGAGTATGTTGATTTTAATAGTGATGAAGATGACTTGCTTATGGATGATGATTTACTTGTTGACAACTCTAGTGATGAATACTATGATGAAATGTCAATTAATCATGCTAATCAAATGAATGACAATGATAAGGAGAAAATTGAGCTTCTAACTAAAGAACTAAACACTCTTAAGTTGGCTCATGAAACTATCTTCGAAGATCATCGAGAACTTTTAAGGTCTCATGAGAAGTTACGCTTTGAAAAGCTCAATCTTGAGCAAGAGCATGAGTTCTTAAAGGCAATCAATGATGATCTCCGAAAGAAAAGTTCTTCTTACATTGCCAAGCATTTACTCTTATCTACTTACATGCCTCAAGTCAAGTCTAGTAACAAGTACAAGAAAGATACTTCCTCTAGAAGTAACAATAATAATGTCAAATCCAATGTTGTTGCCTCTAGTAGTTCTCTTGATTGCACTAATGATTCTCTTAGCCAAGCTAAACTTGAGCAAGAAAATAGTTTATTAAAGGGAATTATAGAGAAATGTGTTTAGAAGAGCCTTGCCGGGAGTAAGCAATTCGAGGAAATTGTACGCAAGCAAGGAAGGCACCGGAAGAATCAAGGTGTTGGTTTTGAACAAAAGTTCAACGCCAATGGAGTTGAGTGGGAAGAAGATCAATACCCCAAGACAAAGTTTGTTCCTCAACAAGAGAAGTATGATCCTACTTCCTTCAAGGGGACACAAGCTCAAGATGATCTTCCACCACAAGACCACAAGAACAAAGGCAAGTACAAGCTTCAAGAAGAGATTGATGCATTTGAAGAAGCACCTAAAGCCTCGTTCAGTTGGGTCCCCAAGACTACGTCAAGTTCTACTTCATCAAGTACAACTACAACTCCAAGGATTCCCATCAAGATGATGTGGATCCCGAAGAAGAAGAACTAGAGAGTTCTTGAGGGTGACTCCGCCAACATTCTTCACTCATATCATTTTGGCAAGAACAAGTGCAATCAACTTTCACATCTTGCACTAGTTCAAGGAGTCACAAACCCTCATGTTGGTAAGGCAAGGGACAAGGTAACCTAATGTTTTCATGGACATCATCTTGTGTGTGTATCACTCTATGTCTATGGATATTCTTGTTTGTTCCTTGTGGGACTAACCCATGTAGGCAAGTTGAAAGTGCAACTCACTCCAAAGGATTGCTCCAAATGATCTACATCAACATTGAGCATCTACATCTTCAACACCTACATGAAGTCATCATCGACAAAACCCAAGGTTAGTTCATCCCTCTAAGGGGGGATCTCACATCTAGGGGGAGCTTAACTCTAAGAATTGAGTCAAAGCAACTCTAATGGTGTGAACACATTAATGCATTATGTAAAAGTGGTAACCCCACTTGAGCTTAAACGATGAGTATGACCTATGATCAAATGTTATCATTTGACTCCTAAGTCAATATACTCATATATAGATGACCTAGTCATCGCCAATTGCTTGATAGATGCTAAAATTGGTTGTGCATGCTTTGCCACATATTTCAATTGCCATCTTATTGTGTGAGCATGTTGGTGCATATTTTACTCATTCAAGGACATCCACTTGTTGTTTTGTTTGTTTGGATTCTTTTCTTTGTGCCAAGTGGATGGGCAAGAACGCCTAAGAACCTTCTTTAGCTATCTATGCTTTTCTCGTCTCAAACTCTATTCATGCTACATCACAAAATTTGATCAAGTCAGATTCGAACCACTCTGTGTGAGGAGCACTCGGAGTCCCCGATTCGTCATAGACTTAAACTTCCAAAACCTCTTAGTGATTCTCGGTCTGACCAGTCCTTCCATTTCGGTCCTACCGAGATGGGCGAGACCGTGGTCGAACAAGGCAATTAGCTTGAAGTCTACGTAATTCGCATGTCGTGTGGGCACTTGGAAGATTACAATCTTCTGCAAAACAAAGTTTGTCCAACTGACGTAGTAATCTAGATGACTTGGACCGCGATGGTAATACTCTATACAATCCAACGGAGGAAGGATAATCTCATGGGAGGTCTAGAAGTTCATGAGCACGAACTTTTTACCGTCTTCTCTGAAGGCAGCCATCCGGTGGGAGTTCATGCCGACCCAGTACATACCTGCCAATAAGTTTCGGGCGATGGTGATCGGATCAATGTCGAGGGAAATGATGTACAGCGACACACTACATACCTGCAAAGAAGTTTCGGCTAATGGAAATCGGATTGAAGTCGAGGGGCATCATGCACGCCTCCGTATCATGGTGAGCCAATCTCGCAAGACCAGATAGCAGCAAGCAGGGTGTATTGAAAAGCTTAGGCCTCGCTTTGATGATGGCCGTGTGCATGTCCCTCGAGCATGCAGCCAACCGCAGGGCGGTCAACATATCCATACACGAACAACAGAGGTCGAGGATGTCACTGGGGAGATTTCTCCAATCGCGGCTTATATGGATGTTGCACGGTTCGCGTTTGGCCATGGTGGAGTTTGGAAGGGGGCTTGATTTACGGGGGAGAAGGATGTCGGTGCTGGAGTGGCTAGCGAGGGAATAGTGGTACTGGGGGAGGCGAGTGAGGCAAGGTATACGGGGGCACAGTGAGATGGAGACGGAGACGGAGACGGAGAAGGAGATGGAGATGGAGTGCTGCTATGGGAGCAGAGAGGGAGACGAGGTGAGGCGCCAATGTGCTGTACAGCGGTGGTGACAGACTGCACAGTGCACAGGGTGAGGCTAACTTTGGTAACCCGAACATGCCGCCTTGCCTGGACTAGTGTCAGGCGCAGGGTGTTGTCACTTCACTGTGAGGACCGGATGAATAGTATTTTGACCATCAAGTGTACCACAGTTGTACTACTACTACTACTACTAGTAGGAACATGAGTACTCCAGTATTGTATAGCAGAAATAGGTCGCCCGTGCTAGCATGCCTGTTCACTTCATCGTTCAGGTATCATCCATATTGCGAGCAGAACCAAATTCTCGTGCATGCCCAATCAACGCCCTGCCGTGATGCATGCAGTGGTCGTTCTGGTGCATCAAGGACGGCATGCAGATCATTCCACACTTTAGAAGAGGAGAAATGGAAAGGTAGAACACGGCAACAGAGGAAGAGAACGCTGGCTAACGAGGTTGGGAGGGGATCGAGCAGGAAGTTCATGCTCCATGCCTAAAGGTTTTGGGAAAACCTGATTTTCATAAGGTGAGTTATACTCACCTAAACGGAGGGAGTATTCCTTAACCAGAGAATGTTGTGTCTCCCACTCACGCGCTAAAAAAAAGCTACGACACATTTTTTTATCTGTTTGCATAGGTCCCACCTATCAGGAAGGATGGGCACGCACACGAACAGGTACGACTCCTCAGTCTACCCGCATAGCCTTTTCATTTAATCTACCTAGCCGTCTAATCAACTACCTGCACGCCACTTCTCCCATTTACTTCTCCATCGGGAACCGATTCGCCTCGGCTTCTTCACCTCCCCTTCGTCTTCATTTGCATCCAAACCCCACTGTGTTCACATTGTTTTAACCTCTATAAATAATCATCTACTACTTCAGTTAGACTAGCCATCTAATCCTAATTCTCCAAACCATAGCCCTCCGTTCCAGCAGTTCCAAATGGCGAAAGAGATCAAGATGCAGGTTTTTAGCGTCCAACATGTCCTCGTCAAAGGATCGATGCGCATAGTTGCCACCGTCACCGTCCACCCAAGGGTTGTTCGGCAGTGGATCAACAATGTATCCAACTCCCTCGAAAAGGTAGAGACGATGGTCATCGGTCTCGACACAGAGTACACGTAGCGTGCCCCTGGGAAGATCCAGCGCGCCACCGTCATTCAGCTGTGCCTCGAAGATGATGTTTTGGTGTACCACATCATACACTCGCCCTCCATACCAGGTGAGCTTCACAATTTCTTGTCTCGGGAGGACGTATACTTCTATGGGGCAGCCATCGAAGGGGACAAACAGAAGCTGAAGCTGTACAACCTTGATTTGAAAAGCATCGCTGACCTACAAACCAGAATCAAAATTCCTGTAGAAGATTGTGCTAAACAGACACCATCCCTATTCGACATAGCAAATTTTGTGCTCGGTACAAATCTTCAGAAGGGTGACGAGACGGTGGCATTAAGGTCGTCTGGATGGGAGAATTATCCCTTGACGTACGAGCGGATAAAATATGCTGCCCTCGATGCCCGTGTGAGTTTTGAGATAGCTGCAATGTCCAAAGAGCTTGTTGGTAAGCCGTCTCCCACAGAGAATGAGAACAAGAAGAAGAAGAAGAAGAAGAAGAAGAAGAAGAAGAAGAAAGTGCTACACCAGCAGGAGGGCATTATGGATGGATGAACTATTTTCTCTCTTGTAAAAAAATTATTCCCTCTCGGTGTATATTGATATAGATGGACTATTTCGATGGTGTGCATGTCTTTGGAACAGAGTAGTAGCGTGGGTCCGCTTGACTATAAGGAACTATTCATCTGCATATATAGCTTTCTCTGCTACTCCTTCTAGTGATCGGTATGCAGTGCATGTGTCCATAGACATGACAACTTGTCCATGGAAGTTCAACTACGGCGACCATCACGTTTCATCTCGCGATTCCCACGACGCCTCTCCAACCCAAGGCACCATGCCCCCCGACCTGTGCCTCACCCCTCTCGGCCGCACCGCCCCTCTGCCTTTGTGTGCATGACATGTGGGCCACCTAAAAGGCGGCGAGCATCAAGTTTCTACCACAGCCACCCGCGATTCCCACGACGCCGCTCGAACCCATGAAACCACACGTCCCCCGACCTACGGCTCACACCTCTTGGCCCCACTGCCCCTCTGCCTTCGGGAGCATTACATGTGGACCAGTCACCTATCGGGTCCACATGTTATTGACTCAAAGGTAGGTGTAGTAAGGCGCGGAAGCTCAGTCCCGACGGCCCTGAGAGGGAAATGTAACTCCTGCGCCAGGGCTTGTGGTGCTCCCACAGCATGAACGTGTGCCAAACTCGAGATTTGTTTCTTTACTATACATGCACGCAACGATTTAATGGACATTGTAATCTCAACATGTGATGGGGAGCTCTAAATTTGAATTTGAAACTTATAAAATGAAAAGATTCAAAACAAATAAACTGGGAGAGAGGGAGTATATTGTAGGATGTGTCCAATACAAAATAAGTCCCCTGGTTTGTGACCGCGAAGATGCGGTTAGGGAGGAGCACAGCGTCTTCCTACTCGTATGGCAACAAATCGGCCATAGACAACATGGTCCGCCTTTGACCGCCATGTGCAAGGTTCGTGCTATCTTATTCAATCTCACCATGGTTCCATCGTACCAATTCATGCGGTGGCCCGTTGCATGGCTGATCCCAATGTTGGACAAAGGTTCTACGGGAACGGTGTCACCGTTGTAAATGTTGTGCAAATTGATGTTGGTACCCTCCCGTACATATGCAAGCCAATCTCCACTCGCACCGAGCCTAGCCTGTGAAACAGTGGGCAGGGGGAGAATTAGGAAATGGACACAGAAGTAGTCTTTAGAATGCATTTACTACGTGATCAAACTCATCTTACCTGCTCATCGGAGGAAATCCGAGTGCCCCACAACGTCGGCATCTCAAGGGGCATCAACTTGCAACTACGGCCACGCCGCGCTGGAGAGACCCCCAAGGAAACATCCTCGTGCGTTCCATGGAACATCAAGATGCATTTGTATGAGTAGTTTATCTTGTGAGAGAAAAGGATGAACGAGGGAAGACCTCTAGAGATAGAGATGGACACTACTACTACCAATGTGCTGGCCCGTGCGTTGCAATGGATCCAAACTAGTAGAATAATACTTGTTCACGTGCTTGAAATATAAACACTCTAGTTTTGATATACATGTGTCAGCAGACACGACAACTTGTCCATGGAAGTTGAACCACGGCGACCATCACGTTTCTTGTTTCTACCACTGCCATACCCACACGCGATTCCCACGACGCCGCTCCAACCCACGGCATGACATCCCCCGACGTGGACATGGATCCTCTGACGTGGCTATCACTGCCTTGCCCTGCCTTTCCTTCGCTGATGATAGAGGCAAAGGTGTCCCATCTTTCGATGAGATGGTGGATTTCGCTTTGGTGGAAGTCGACTTTGACGATCTGACTACGAACGTGCGAGGACGTCGCGCCTTAGCAATCGCTAAACCAACTCCGAGAGGTTATTGACCACGCCGGAGCACGATCAACCTGACCACGAGGGTCTGTTTCCTGCGAGCAAACGAAGAACAAGCAAGAAACTAAGATTGCAATCTGGATATTGCGAATATAAGATGAAAGCTTTATTGATCAAGGTGGGGTTCTGTGACGCCTTTGTCTAGTCGTTGAACACAAACGAAGTACGCGAAGTTGCAGCTATGGCGAACTTTTAATCTAAACAAAACCCAAAGTCTAAACGATGCCCTAAGGGCTGTATATATGGAGGAAGAGGGGGGGAATTTCGTGGCCCTTGGTGGAGGGGTCCGAAATCAACCCTATCTCTTGTTTCCCCACACATACGGACTCTAAAAATAGCCTATACTTATGTATTTCGAAATTACATGGGCCTGGCCCAAAAATAAGGTGACGCAGCACCTAAAATAGCCTCGGGACGAAATTTATGAAGTGGCATCTTGTATATTTCGTCCAAGGCTTCATGCACCCATTATGGTGGCTTCAAAGTCCTGAAATCATCACTTGTAACTCCGTTCTTGTTCCCCTTGCGCATGCCATCATCTCCATGCTTGTTCTTGCTCCAATGTTCATCCTTCTCCAAGCTAGGCCCTTCATTTGTAAGCAAAACAAATGTATCCAATTTAGGCAGCATCATATTCTCATGAACATTAGAATCATTACCAAGAAACGAAAGTACCTGGTAATTTAGTTGGCGTGCACGAGCTCTAGTAATTGGTCCAGTATGTATAGCAGCAGGGGCTGTGGGTGTAACAATCGTATTGATGTCCTCATCAATTGTGCCTCTGATTTTGCTCAGCTTGTGTGACCTGCACACTCAAAACACGTTGAGCAACTAAACATTCATACCTGTCAGCGTCTTCAGGAGCCATGTATTGCGTCTCATGATCAGAATCATCTCCACCATGTTCTTCACGTGTAATAAGAGCCAAAGTCTCCTCATCATAGTCACTAGCAGACTCATATCCACCATCCGCGGTAGCAATCATCACACGCGAAGATTTGCATTCTCTCGCATAATGACCTCCTCCCTTACAACGACGACAAATAATATCACTTGTGTGCCCTGTTGATGCCATGGAAGAAGAAGAACGCTGTGCAGGCCCCGCAGGTGCGCTCTTGGCAGATAATGGTGGTTGTGCCTGTTTTCTTGTATCACGGCTGGAGGTGGCACCGGATGGAGGTGCTGGTGCAGTTGAAGTAGAAGATGCACGTGGTGTCCATGATGAAGGTCGGCCTGCAGAAAAGTTAGTTCGCCCCAATGCTTGTCGATCCTGCACTTCACGTTCAGCTTTACAAGCAAGATGGAATAAACGAGTGATATTAGTATACTCCTTATAGTCTAGAATGGTCTGAATCTCTCTATTTAATCCACCCAGAAAACATGCAAGCATAGCTTCATTCTCCTCAACAATACCACATCTAATCATGCCAGTTTGTAATTCCTGATAATATTCTTTTACAGAATTTTTCCCTTGTCTTAAACGCTGCAATTTTTGAAGCAATTCACGTTGATAATATGGTGGAACCCAACGCGTACGCATAGCAGTTTTCAAAGCAGCCCAAGTAGTTGGAATAGGATATAATCTACAATGTTCAGACCACCATACACATGCAAAACTAGTGAAAGCACAAACGGCAGCAGCAACTCGTCTCTCCTCAGGATATTGTAAACATGTAAATCGTTGTTCAGTTTCTAACTCCCAAGTAAGATATATATCAGGAACATATCTACCCTCAAATGGTGGAATATTCAATTTCAGTTTAGGAATATGGACATCATCTCATACCTGAGGTGGTGGTGCAGGCCTACCATTACGAATATATACCTGAGGTCGACCTGCTGGTGGTGGTACAGGTGGCTGCACGTAGTGTTGATTTTGATCAACCTCATCCTCATAATCTCCCACATAATCATCCTCCTCCGCATCAGCAGCAGGAGCCACAGAAGTATCAACAGCAGCACCAACAGTTTGGCCAAACGCAAGAGGAACACGGCTTGCTCGGCGGAGGTCTGCTTCACGACGTGGAGGTAGTCGTTGTTGTTGTTGTTGGAGAGGTGCGTTAGGTGCAGCGGGTGGTGGTGGTGGAAGACGCGCGAGCAATTCATTAAACTTGTTATCGAGCTTTGTTTCGAACGTCTTCTCAAGGCCAGTGATCTTCTCCATGGCCTCTTCAAAATTGTTCAGCACATCTTGCACCTGTTCAGTCATCATTTGCTGAAACTTATCATGAAGCTCCTTGTTCGATAAATTCTCCCAGTCAATCTCGTCGGCTTATGATCCTGGCATGGTTAGCAGCAATAGAAACACACAAGAATATGATCCTACAGACTACGAACAAGTGGTGGTGGTGGGTGTCACAAATCTGTCAAGCAAATCTCAAATTCTTACCAGTTCTTACCCAGCAGCAGGCGGTGATCGGCAACCGTTGTAGTCAAAAACTCTCAAAGCTTGGATAGAGCGATTACCAGGGAGAGTCAAACGCACGACGTAGATGTATGTGGAGCTGGGAAGGCTTATAATATGGTAGCAAAAATGGTCAGCAATAATCTATTCAGAGATGCAAAGTTGAATAAACGCTCAACGACGGTACTGTGCTGGTCCTAGGCTAGACTGTGCTAGAGACGCGAGCCTAGAACACTAACAAAATCACGGCGCGGCACGTAAACAAGGGAAAAGCACACTCTGAATTTTTTTTTCGCTCTTTCTTTTTTTGCGCTCTTTTTTTTTGCGCTGCTTTTTTTTTGCAAAAAAATCACTATAATGGCGAGTGTCTCAAAACTCTTCCTAGCTCAAACTAACAGGATGAGCACGAAATTTTTTCGACTGCCCGGACCCAAATACTGGAAACGGGTCAAAAAAAACTTCCTATAATGGCACCTGTCTCAAAACACTCAGAAACACCTAAAAATAGGATAGCCAGAATTTTTTTCGAAAAATGCGTTTTCGAAAAATTTTGGGCCTAAACGGAGCGTGGCTACCCGACTCTTTTTTTTTCCGAAACCTACTCCGGCAAGGAAACACGAATCGGAATCTAGATGGATCCCGAAAACAAACCTAATAAGCAAAGAACTCGGATTGGTGGTGGATATATGGTGGTGGTATATGGCAGCGGTGGTGGTAGCGGTGGTAGTATATGTATATGGATCGGTGGCGGTATATGGACACGGATTGGTGGTGGTATATGGATACGGATTCGGTGCGGTGGTGGTAGATGGCAGGGGCGATGATGATGGTGCGGCGGCGGCGTGAAAACTTATGACCAGAACTCGAAACTCTAAAAGACTAGACTCTAAGACCAGCAACTAGACACGACGATGCAACCGCAAATTCAACAAAGCAAAACCCTAAAAAGATTATGCAAGGCTCAGATTGGTTCGGATATGATGAACTAACCCTAATTTTTTTTGTGGCTTTTTCGTGGACTATAGGTATGAAGAACAGACTCGATCTAAACTACGAAAAACTGTAAAATCTCACCGAGCAACCTGGAAATCTGATACCACTTGATAGAGGCGGAGGTGTCCCGTCTTTCGATGAGATGGTGGATTTCGCTTTGGTGGAAGTCGACTTTGACGATCCGACTACGAACGTGCGAGGACGTCGCGCCTTAGCAATCGCTAAACCAACTCCGAGAGGTTATTGACCACGCCGGAGCACGATCAACCTGACCACGAGGGTCTGTTTCCTGCGAGCAAACGAAGAACAAGCAAGAAACTAAGATTGCAATCTGGATATTGCGAATATAAGATGAAAGCTTTATTGATCAAGGTGGGGTTCTGTGACGCCTTTGTCTGGTCGTTGAACACAAACGAAGTACGCGAAGTTGCAGCTATGGCGAACTTTTAATCTAAACAAAACCCAAAGTCTAAACGATGCCCTAAGGGCTGTATATATGGAGGAAGAGGGGGGGAATTTCGTAGCCCTTGGTGGAGGAGTCCGAAATCAACCCTATCTCTTGTTTCCCCACACATACGGACTCTAAAAATAGCCTATACTTATGTATTTCGAAATTACATGGGCCTGGCCCAATAATAAGGTGACGCAGCACCTAAAATAGCCTCGGGGCGAAATTTATGAAGTGGCATCTTGTATATTTCGTCCAAGGCTTCATGCACCCATTATGGTGGCTTCAAAGTCCTGAAATCATCACTTGTAACTCCGTTCTTGTTCCCCTTGTGCATGCCATCATCTCCATGCTTGTTCTTGCTCCAATGTTCATCCTTCTCCAAGCTAGGCCCTTCATTTGTAAGCAAAACAAATGTATCCAATTTAGGCAGCATCATATTCTCATGAACATTAGAATCATTACCAAGAAACGAAAGTACCTGGTAATTTAGTTGGCGTGCACGAGCTCTAGTAATTGGTCCAGTATGTATAGCAGCAGGGGCTGTGGGTGTAACAATTGTATTGATGTACTCATCATCCTCCCCTTCTTGAAATGAAGTCGTCCTCGACGGAAGTTCATCTTCCTCACCCAAATAAGGCTTCAAATCTGCAATGTTAAAAGTGGGACTAACCCCAAAATCTGCAGGCAGCTCAAGTTTATATGCATTATCATTTATTTTCTACACCTTAAAGGGACCATCAGCACGTGGCATTAGCTTTGATTTGCGCAAATCAGGAAATCTATCCTTACGCAAATGTAACCAAACTAGATCTCCAGGTGCAAACACAACATGTTTTCTACCCTTATCTCCAGCAAGTTTATATTTAGCATTCATACGCTCAATGTTTTCCTTAGTTAACTCATGCATTTTTAAAATCAATTCAGCACGTTGTTTAGCATCAAAATTAACCTTCCCCGAAGATGGAAGAGGCAACAAATCAATAGGTGCACGAGGTAGGAAACCATACACAACTTCAAAAGGGCACATCTTAGTAGTAGAATGCAATGAACGATTATAAGCAAATTCAATATGAGGCAAGCATTCCTCCCACATTTTCTTATTATTCTTCAAAACAGCCCTAAGCATAGTAGACAACGTTCTATTGACTACTTCAGTTTGTCCATCAGTTTGGGGGTGACAAGTAGTACTAAAAAGCAGTTTAGTCCCCAACTTAGCCCATAAACATCTCCAAAAGTGGCTAAGAAATTTAGTATCACGATCTGAAACAATAGTATTTGGCACACCATGCAAGCGAATAATTTCACGAAAGAACAAATCAGCAACATTAACAGCATCATCGCTTTTATGACATGGTATAAAGTGTGCCATTTTCGAGAATCTATCCACGACAACAAATATGCTATCCCTCCCCTTCTTTGTTCGAGGTAAACCTAAAACAAAATCCATAGATATATCCTCCCAAGGAACACTAGGTACAGGCAAAGGCATATATAAACCATGAGGATTGAGTCGTGACTTAGCTTTTTGACATGTAGTACATCGAGCAATAAAACGCTCAACATCCTATCTCATCTTTGGCCAAAAGAAATGTGTAGCAAGTACGTCCTCCATCTTCTTCACGCCAAAATGTCCCATTAATCCTCCTCCATGCGCTTCCTGCAACAACAAAAGATGAACGGAGCTAGCTGGAATGCATAGCTTGTTAGCACGAAACACAAATCCATCGTTAACGACAAACTTGTTCCACATTCTTCCTTCTTTACAATTCTGCATTACATCTTTAAAATCAGCATCATGCACATATTGATCTTTGATGGTCTCCAAACCAAATATTTTGAAGTCAAGTTGTGAAAGCATAGTATAGCGACGAGACAATGCATCAGCAATAACATTTTCTTTTCCCTTCTTGTGTTTAATGACATAAGGGAAAGTCTCAATGAATTCAACCCATTTAGCATGTCTACGATTCAGTTTAGCTTGACTTTTAATATGTTTCAAAGATTCATGATCAGAATGTATAACAAATTCTTTGGTCCATAAATAATGTTGCCATGTTTCTAAAGTCCGAACAAGAGCATATAATTCTTTATCATAAGTAGTATAATTCAGACTAGGCCCACTCAATTTTTCAGAAAAGTATGCAACAGGTTTGCCATCTTGTAATAACACACCTCCTAATCCAATTCCACTAGCATCACATTCAAGCTCAAAAGTCTTATTAAAATCAGGAAGTTGGAGTAAAGGAGCATGTGTCAACTTATCTTTCAATACCGTGAAGGCTTCTTCCTGTGCGGTACCCCAAACAAAAGGCACATCCTTCTTTGTAAGCTCGTTGAGAGGTGCAGCAATGGTGCTGAAATCTCTCACAAAACGCCTATAGAATCCAGCGAGGCCAAGAAAACTCCTCACTTGTGTGACCGTTTTGGGCTGCGGCCAACTCACAATAGCTTCAATCTTGGCTTTGTCAACTTCAATTCCCTGTGGAGTAACAACATAGCCAAGAAAAGATACTCGGTCGGTGCAAAAGGTGCACTTCCCAAGGTTACCAAACAAACGTGCATCATGTAGAGCAATAAAAACAGCACGTAAATGTTCCAAATGTTCTTCCAAAGATCTGCTATAAATCAGTATATCATCAAAATAGACTACCACAAATCGTCCAATGAAAGCACGTAAAACTTCGTTCATTAGTCTCATGAAAGTACTAGGCGCATTAGTTAACCCAAAAGGCATGACTAACCACTCATATAATCCAAACTTAGTTTTAAATGCTGTTTTCCATTCATCTCCCAATTTCATACGAATTTGATGGTATCCACTACGCAAATCACCTTTGGAGAATATTGTAGAGCCACTCAATTCATCAAGCATATCATCTAGCCTAGGAATAGGATGACGATAACGAATAGTAATATTATTAATGCCTCTACAATCAACACACATACGTGATGTACCATCCTTTTTCGGCACTAGAATAATAGGAACAGCACAAGGACTAAGGGATTCGCGTATATAACCTTTGTCGAGAAGCTCTTGTACTTGACGCATAATCTCCTTCGTCTCCTCCGGATTGGTACGGTATGGTGCACGGTTTGGCAGTGAAGCACCGGGAATTAAGTCAATTTGATGCTCAATCCCTCGAATAGGCGGTAATCCCGGTGGCACGTCTTGTGGAAAGACGTCAGCGAACTCCTGCAAAATGTTAGTGACAGCAGGAGGCAAAGAGGAAGGCACGTCCTCGAATGAAAATAATGCCTCTTTGCACACAAAAGCATAGCAAACAGATTTGCTGAAATCTAGCTCATCAATATCAGATTTGGTGGCAAATAAACATGCACTTTTCAATTTAATTTCAGAAGCAACACTAGATGGTTTATTATTAGGCTTCATTTGTTGCTCAAATTCTTTTGCCACAATCTGATTTTCACTCTTATTCGTCTCCTGTTTTGCTTTATTAGCTCTATTAATATCATCTTTCAAAATGGAATCAGGAGTCATAGGAAGCAAAGTAATATTTTTATCCTTATGAACAAGAGTATAGTGATTGTTTCTACCATGGTGTACAGAATTTTTATCAAATTGCCATGGTCAACCAAGTAATAAGGAACATGCTTGCATAGGTACCACATCACAATCAACATAATCAGCATATGTAGAGATACTAAAATGCACACGAACAGTACGTGTTATGATGAGGACATCAATACAATTGTTACACCCACAGCCCCTGCTGCTATACATACTGGACCAATTACTAGAGCTCGTGCACGCCAACTAAATTACCAGGTACTTTCGTTTCTTGGTAATGATTCTAATGTTCATGAGAATATGATGCTGCCTAAATTGGATACATTTGTTTTGCTTACAAATGAAGGGCCTAGCTTGGAGAAGGATGAACATTGGAGCAAGAACAAGCATGGAGATGATGGCATGCGCAAGGGGAACAAGAACGGAGTTACAAGTGATGATTTCAGGACTCTGAAGCCACCATAATGGGTGCATGAAGCCTTGGACGAAATATACAAGATGCCACTTCATAAATTTCGTCCCGAGGCTATTTTAGGTGCTGCGTCACCTTATTATTGGGCCAGGCCCATGTAATTTCGAAATACATAAGTATAGGCTATTTTTAGAGTCCGTATGTGTGGGGAAACAAGAGATAGGGTTGATTTCGGACTCCTCCACCAAGGGCCACGAAATTCCCCCCTCTTCCTCCATATATACAGCCCTTAGGGCATCGTTTAGACTTTGAGTTTTGTTTAGATTAAAAGTTCGCCATAGCTGCAACTTCGTGTACTTCGTTTGTGTTCAACGACCAGACAAAGGCGTCACAGAACCCCACCTTGATCAATAAAGCTTTCATCTTATATTCGCAATATCCAGATTGCAATCTTAGTTTCTTGCTTGGTCTTCGTTTGCTCGCAGGAAACAGACCCTCGTGGTCAGGTTGATCGTGCTCCGGCGTGGTCAATAACCTCTCGGAGTTGGTTTAGCGATTGCTAAGGCGCGACGTCCTCGCACGTTCGTAGTCGGATCGTCAAAGTCGACTTCTACCAAAGCGAAATCCACCATCTCATCGAATAACGGGACACCTTTGCCTCTATCAATTTGGTTTGGAGACCATCAAAGATCAATATGTGCATGATGCTGATTTTAAAGATGTAATGCATAATTGTAAAGAAGGAAGAATGTGGAACAAGTTTGTTGTTAACGATGGATTTGTGTTTCGTGCTAACAAGCTATGCATTCCAGCTAGCTCCGTTCGTCTTTTGTTGTTGCAGGAGGCGCATGGAGGAGGATTAATGGGACACTTTGGCGTGAAGAAGACGGAGGACGTACTTGCTACACATTTCTTTTGGCCAAAGATGAGACGGGATGTTGAGCGTTTTATTGCTCGCTGCACTACATGTCAAAAAGCTAAGTCACGACTCAATCCTCATGGTTTATATATGCCTTTGCCTGTACCTAGTGTTCCTTGGGAGGATATATCTATGGACTTTGTTTTAGGTTTACCTCGAACAAAGAAGGGGAGGGATAGCATATTTGTTGTCGTGGATAGATTCTCTAAAATGGCACACTTTATACCATGTCATAAAAGCGATGATGCTGTTAATGTTGCTGATTTGTTCTTTCGTGAAATTATTCGCTTGCATGGTGTACCAAATACTATTGTTTCAGATCGTGATACTAAATTTCTTAGCCACTTTTGGAGATGTTTATGGGCTAAGTTGGGGACTAAACTGCTTTTTAGTACTACTTGTCACCCCCAAACTGATGGACAAACTGAAGTAGTCAATAGAACGTTGTCTACTATGCTTAGGGCTATTTTGAAGAATAATAAGAAAATGTGGGAGGAATGCTTGCCTCATATTGAATTTGCTTATAATCGTTCATTGCATTCTACTACTAAGATGTGCCCTTTTGAAGTTGTGTATGGTTTCCTACCTCGTGCACCTATTGATTTGTTGCCTCTTCCATCTTCGGAGAAGGTTAATTTTGATGCTAAACAACGTGCTGAATTGATTTTAAAAATGCATGAGTTAACTAAGGAAAACATTGAGCGTATGAATGCTAAATATAAACTTGCTGGAGATAACGGTAGAAAACATGTTGTGTTTGCACCTGGAGATCTTGTTTGGTTACATTTGCGTAAGGATAGATTTCCTGATTTGCGCAAATCAAAGCTAATGCCACGTGCTGATGGTCCCTTTAAGGTGTTAGAGAAAATAAATGATAATGCATATAAACTTGAGCTGCCTGCAGATTTTGGGGTTAGTCCCACTTTTAACATTGCAGATTTGAAGCCTTATTTGGGTGAGGAAGATGAACATCCGTCGAGGACGACTTCATTTCAAGAAGGGGAGGATGATGAGGACATCAATACAATTGTTACACCCACAGCCCCTGCTGCTATACATACTGGACCAATTACTAGAGCTCGTGCACGCCAACTAAATTACCAGGTACTTTCGTTTCTTGGTAATGATTCTAATGTTCATGAGAATATGATGCTGCCTAAATTGTATACATTTGTTTTGCTTACAAATGAAGGGCCTAGCTTGGAGAAGGATGAACATTGGAGCAAGAACAAGCATGGAGATGATGGCATGCGCAAGGGGAACAAGAACGGAGTTACAAGTGATGATTTCAGGACTTTGAAGCCACCATAATGGGTGCATGAAGCCTTGGACGAAATATACAAGATGCCACTTCATAAATTTCGTCCCGAGGCTATTTTAGGTGCTGCGTCACCTTATTATTGGGCCAGGCCCATGTAATTTCGAAATACATAAGTATAGGCTATTTTTAGAGTCCGTATGTGTGGGGAAACAAGAGATAGGGTTGATTTCGGACCCCTCCACCAAGGGCCACGAAATCCCCCCCTCTTCCTCCATATATACAGCCCTTAGGGCATCGTTTAGACTTTGGGTTTTGTTTAGATTAAAAGTTCGCCATAGCTTGATAGAGGCAAAGGTGTCCCGTCTTTCGATGAGATGGTGGATTTCGCTTTGGTGGAAGTCGACTTTGACGATCCGACTACGAACGTGCGAGGACGTCGCGCCTTAGCAATCGCTAAACCAACTCCGAGAGGGTATTGACCACGCCGGAGCATGATCAACCTGACCACGAGGGTCTGTTTCCTGCGAGCAAACGAAGAACAAGCAAGAAACTGAGATTGCAATCTGGATATTGCGAATATAAGATGAAAGCTTTATTGATCAAGGTGGGGTTCTGTGACGCCTTTGTCTGGTCGTTGAACACAAACGAAGTACGCGAAGTTGCAGCTATGGCGAACTTTTAATCTAAACAAAACCCAAAGTCTAAACGATGCCCTAAGGGCTGTATATATGGAGGAAGAGGGGGGAATTTCGTGGCCCTTGGTGGAGGGGTCCGAAATCAACCCTATCTCTTGTTTCCCCACACATACGGACTCTAAAAATAGCCTATACTTATGTAGTTCGAAATTACATGGGCCTGGCCCAATAATAAGGTGACGCAGCACCTAAAATAGCCTCGGGACGAAATTTATGAAGTGGCATCTTGTATATTTCGTCCAAGGCTTCATGCACCCATTATGGTGGCTTCAAAGTCCTGAAATCCTCACTTGTAACTCCGTTCTTGTTCCCCTTGCGCATGCCATCATCTCCATGCTTGTTCTTGCTCCAATGTTCATCCTTCTCCAAGCTAGGCCCTTCATTTGTAAGCAAAACAAATGTATCCAATTTAGGCAGCATCATATTCTCATGAACATTAGAATCATTACCAAGAAACGAAAGTACCTGGTAATTTAGTTGGCGTGCACGGGCTCTAGTAATTGGTCCAGTATGTATAGCAGCAGGGGCTGTGGGTGTAACAATTGTATTGATGTCCTCATCATCCTCCCCTTCTTGAAATGAAGTCGTCCTCGACAGAAGTTCATCTTCCTCACCCAAATAAGGCTTCAAATCTGCAATGTTAAAAGTGGGACTAACCCCAAAATCTGCAGGCAGCTCAAGTTTATATGCATTATCATTTATTTTCTCTAACACCTTAAAGGGACCATCAGCACGTGGCATTAGCTTTGATTTGCGCAAATCAGGAAATCTATCCTTACGCAAATGTAACCAAACAAGATCTCCAGGTGCAAACACAACATGTTTTCTACCGTTATCTCCAGCAAGTTTATATTTAGCATTCATACGCTCAATGTTTTCCTTAGTTAACTCATGCATTTTTAAAATCAATTCAGCACGTTGTTTAGCATCAAAATTAACCTTCTCCGAAGATGGAAGAGGCAACAAATCAATAGGTGCACGAGGTAGGAAACCATACACAACTTCAAAAGGGCACATCTTAGTAGTAGAATGCAATGAACGATTATAAGCAAATTCAATATGAGGCAAGCATTCCTCCCATATTTTCTTATTATTCTTCAAAACAGCCCTAAGCATAGTAGACAACGTTCTATTGACTACTTCAGTTTGTCCATCAGTTTGGGGGTGACAAGTAGTACTAAAAAGCAGTTTAGTCCCCAACTTAGCCCATAAACATCTCCAAAAGTGGCTAAGAAATTTAGTATCACGATCTGAAACAATAATATTTGGCACACCATGCAAGCGAATAATTTCACGAAAGAACAAATCAGCAACATTAACAGCATCATCGCTTTTATGACATGGTATAAAGTGTGCCATTTTCGAGAATCTATCCACGACAACAAATATGCTATCCCTCCCCTTCTTTGTTCGAGGTAAACCTAAAACAAAGTCCATAGATATATCCTCCCAAGGAACACTAGGTACAGGCAAAGGCATATATAAACCATGAGGATTGAGTCGTGACTTAGCTTTTTGACATGTAGTGCATCTAGCAATAAAACGCTCAACATCCCGTCTCATCTTTGGCCAAAAGAAATGTGTAGCAAGTACGTCCTCCGTCTTCTTCACGCCAAAGTGTCCCATTAATCCTCCTCCCTTACAACGACGACAAATAATATCACTTGTGTGCCCTGTTGATGCCATGGAAGAAGAAGAACGCTGTGCAGGCCCCGCAGTTGCGCTCTTGGCAGATAATGGTGGTTGTGCCTGTTTTCTTGTATCACGGCTGGAGGTGGCACCGGATGGAGGTGCTGGTGCAGTTGAAGTAGAAGATGCACGTGGTGTCCATGATGAAGGTCGGCCTGCAGAAAAGTTAGTTCGCCCCAATGCTTGTCGATCCTGCACTTCACGTTCAGCTTTACAAGCAAGATGGAATAAACGAGTGATATTAGTATACTCCTTATAGTCTAGAATGGTCTGAATCTCTCTATTTAATCCACCCAGAAAACGTGCTAGCATAGCTTCATTCTCCTCAACAATACCACATCTAATCATGCCAGTTTGTAATTCCTGATAATATTCTTCTACAGAATTTTTCCCTTGTCTTAAACGCTGCAATTTTTGAAGCAATTCACGTTGATAATATGGTGGAACCCAACGCGTACGCATAGCAGTTTTCAAAGCAGCCCAAGTAGTTGGAATAGGATATAATCTACAATGTTCAGACCACCATACACATGCAAAACTAGTGAAAGCACAAACAGCAGCAGCAACTCGTCTCTCCTCAGGATATTGTAAACATGTAAATCGTTGTTCAGTTTCTAACTCCCAAGTAAGATATATATCAGGAACATATCTACCCTCAAATGGTGGAATATTCAATTTCAGTTTAGGAATATGGATATCATCTCGTACCTGAGGTGGTGGTGCAGGCCTACCATTACGAATATATACCTGAGGTCGACCTGCTGGTGGTGGTACAGGTGGCTGCACGTAGTGTTGATTTTGATCAACCTCATCCTCATAATCTCCCACATAATCATCCTCCTCCGCATCAGCAGCAGGAGCCACAGAAGTATCAACAGCAGCACCAACAGTTTGGCCAAACGCAAGAGGAACACGGCTTGCTCGGCGGAGGTCTGCTTCGCGACGTGGAGGTAGTCGTTGTTGTTGTTGTTGGAGAGGTGCGTTAGGTGCAGCGGGTGGTGGTGGTGGAAGACGCGCAAGCAATTCATTAAACTTGTTATCGAGCTTTGTTTCGAACGTCTTCTCAAGGCCAGTGATCTTCTCCATGGCCTCTTCAAAATTGTTCAGCACATCTTGCACCTGTTCAGTCATCATTTGCTGAAACTTATCATGAAGCTCCTTGTTCGATAAATTCTCCCAGTCAATCTCGTCGGCTTGTGATCCTGGCATGGTTAGCAGCAATAGAAACACACAAGAATATGATCCTACAGACTACGAACAAGTGGTGGTGCTGGGTGTCACAAATCCGTCAAGCAAATCTCAAATTCTTACCAGTTCTTACCCAGCAGCAGGCGGTGATCGGCAACCGTTGTAGTCAAAAACTCTCAAAGCTTGGATAGAGCGATTACCAGGGAGAGTCAAAACGCACGACGTAGATGTATGTGGAGCTGGGAAGGCTTATAATATGGTAGCAAAAAGGGTCAGCAATAATCAATTCAGAGATGCAAAGTTGAATAAACGCTCAACGACGGTACTGTGCTGGTCCTAGGCTAGACTGTGCTAGAGACGCGAGCCTAGAACACTAACAAAATCACGGCGCGGCACGTAAACAAGGGAAAAGCACACTCTGAATTTTTTTTTCGCTCTTTTTTCTTTTTTTATTGCGCTCTTTTTATTTTTGCGCTGCTTTTTTTTTTTGCAAAAAATCACTATAATGGCGAGTGTCTCAAAACTCTTCCTAGCTCAAACTGACAGGATGGGCACGAAATTTTTTTTCCACCAATTTTTTTTTTCGACTGCCCGGACCCAAAAACTGGAAACGGGTCAAAAAAAACTTCCTATAATGGCACCTGTCTCAAAACACTCAGAAACACCTAAAAATAGGATAGCCAGAATTTTTTTCGAAAAATGCGTTTTCGAAAAATTTTGGGCCTAAACGGAGCGTGGCTACCCGACTCTTTTTTTTTCTTTTTTTTTTCTGAAACCTACTCCGGCAAGGAAACACGAATCGGAATCGAGATGGATCCCGAAAACAAACCTAATAAGCAAAGAACTCGGATTGGTGGTGGATATATGGTGGTGGTATATGGCAGCGGTGGTGGTAGCGGTGGTAGTAGATGGATATGGATCGGTGGTGGTATATGGACACGGATTGGTGGTGGTATATGGATACGGATTCGGTGCGGTGGTGGTAGATGGCAGGGGCGATGATGATGGTGCGGCGGCGGCGTGACAACTTATGACCAGAACTCGAAACTCTAAAAGACTAGACTCTAAGACCAGCAACTAGACACGACGATGCAACCGCAAATTCAACAAAGCAAAACCCTAAAAAGATTATGCAAGGCTCAGATTGGTTCGGATATGATGAACTAACCCTAATTTTTTTTGTGGCTTTTTCGTGGACTATAGGTATGAAGAACAGACTCGATCTAAACTACGAAAAACTGTAAAATCTCACCGAGCAACCTGGAAATCTGATACCACTTGATAGAGGCAAAGGTGTCCCGTCTTTCGATGAGATGGTGGATTTCGCTTTGGTGGAAGTCGACTTTGACGATCCGACTACGAACGTGCGAGGACGTCGCGCCTTAGCAATCGCTAAACCAACCCCGAGAGGTTATTGACCACGCCGGAGCACGATCAACCTGACCACGAGGGTCTGTTTCCTGCGAGCAAACGAAGAACAAGCAAGAAACTAAGATTGCAATCTGGATATTGCGAATATAAGATGAAAGCTTTATTGATCAAAGTGGGGTTCTGTGACGCCTTTGTCTGGTCGTTGAACACAAACGAAGTACGCGAAGTTGCAGCTATGGCGAACTTTTAATCTAAACAAAACCCAAAGTCTAAACGATGCCCTAAGGGCTGTATATATGGAGGAAGAGGGGGGAATTTCGTGGCCCTTGGTGGAGGGGTCCGAAATCAACCCTATCTCTTGTTTCCCCACACATACGGACTCTAAAAATAGCCTATACTTATGTATTTCGAAATTATATGGGCCTGGCCCAATAATAAGGTGACGCAGCACCTAAAATAGCCTCGGGACGAAATTTATGAAGTGGCATCTTGTATATTTCGTCCAAGGCTTCATGCACCCATTATGGTGGCTTCAAAGTCCTGAAATCATCACTTGTAACTCCATTCTTGTTCTTGCTCCAATGTTCATCCTTCTCCAAGCTAGGCCCTTCATTTGTAAGCAAAACAAATGTATCCAATTTAGGCAGCATCATATTCTCATGAACATTAGAATCATTACCAAGAAACGAAAGTACCTGGTAATTTAGTTGGCGTGCACGAGCTCTAGTAATTGGTCCAGTATGTATAGCAGCAGGGGCTGTGGGTGTAACAATTGTATTGATGTCCTCATCATCCTCCCCTTCTTGAAATGAAGTCGTCCTCGACGGAAGCTCATCTTCCTCACCCAAATAAGGCTTCAAATCTGCAATGTTAAAAGTGGGACTAACCCCAAAATCTGCAGGCAGCTCAAGTTTATATGCATTATCATTTATTTTCTCTAACACCTTAAAGGGACCATCAGCACGTGGCATTAGCTTTGATTTGCGCAAATCAGGAAATCTATCCTTACGCAAATGTAACCAAACAAGATCTCCAGGTGCAAACACAACATGTTTTCTACCGTTATCTCCAGCAAGTTTATATTTAGCATTCATACGCTCAATGTTTTCCTTAGTTAACTCATGCATTTTTAAAATCAATTCAGCACGTTGTTTAGCATCAAAATTAACCTTCTCCGAAGATGGAAGAGGCAACAAATCAATAGGTGCACGAGGTAGGAAACCATACACAACTTCAAAAGGGCACATCTTAGTAGTAGAATGCAATGAACGATTATAAGCAAATTCAATATGAGGCAAGCATTCCTCCCACATTTTCTTATTATTCTTCAAAACAGCCCTAAGCATAGTAGACAACGTTCTATTGACTACTTCAGTTTGTCCATCAGTTTGGGGGTGACAAGTAGTACTAAAAAGCAGTTTAGTCCCCAACTTAGCCCATAAACATCTCCAAAAGTGGCTAAGAAATTTAGTACCACGATCTGAAACAATAGTATTTGGCACACCATGCAAGCGAATAATTTCACGAAAGAACAAATCAGCAACATTAACAGCATCATCGCTTTTATGACATGGTATAATGATAGGGGAAAAGGTGTCCCGTCTTTCGATGAGATGGTGGATTTCGCTTTGGTGGAAGTCGACTTTGACGATCCGACTACGAACGTGCGAGGACGTCGCGCCTTAGCAATCGCTAAACCAACTCCGAGAGGTTATTGACCACGCCGGAGCACGATCAACCTGACCACGAGGGTCTGTTTCCTGCGAGCAAACGAAGAACAAGCAAGAAACTAAGATTGCAATCTGGATATTGCGAATATAAGATGAAAGCTTTATTGATCAAGGTGGGGTTCTGTGACGCCTTTGTCTGGTCGTTGAACACAAACGAAGTACGCGAAGTTGCAGCTATGGCGAACTTTTAATCTAAACAAAACCCAAAGTCTAAACGATGCCCTAAGGGCTGTATATATGGAGGAAGAGGGGGGGAATTTCGTAGCCCTTGGTGGAGGAGTCCGAAATCAACCCTATCTCTTGTTTCCCCACACATACGGACTCTAAAAATAGCCTATACTTATGTATTTCGAAATTACATGGGCCTGGCCCAATAATAAGGTGACGCAGCACCTAAAATAGCCTCGGGGCGAAATTTATGAAGTGGCATCTTGTATATTTCGTCCAAGGCTTCATGCACCCATTATGGTGGCTTCAAAGTCCTGAAATCATCACTTGTAACTCCGTTCTTGTTCCCCTTGTGCATGCCATCATCTCCATGCTTGTTCTTGCTCCAATGTTCATCCTTCTCCAAGCTAGGCCCTTCATTTGTAAGCAAAACAAATGTATCCAATTTAGGCAGCATCATATTCTCATGAACATTAGAATCATTACCAAGAAACGAAAGTACCTGGTAATTTAGTTGGCGTGCACGAGCTCTAGTAATTGGTCCAGTATGTATAGCAGCAGGGGCTGTGGGTGTAATAATTGTATTGATGTCCTCATCAGCTGATAGGTGGGACCCACGCTTATAGGTCCCACATGTCAGTGACAGAATGGTAGGATTGTTCGTGCCCCTCATCCCTCTCGGCCCCACCGCTCCTTTGCCTTTGTGTGCATGACATGCGGGCCAGCTGAACTGCGGAGACCATCAACTTTCTACCACAGACACACCCGATTAGACACGGTTTGCCTGCTCCACTGCTGTGCTCCGATCCGTACTCCCACACCATTGAATTTTCTTCCAGCGGCTGTGACACATTTCGTCCCGGGCATCAATCCTCAGCTGGAGTACTTATGTACTATAGGTAGTACCCGCCGGTGTGGCCATCTACGCCTCGTAACACCCCGACGCCTAGCTGTGGCAAACTCGCCACGGCCACGCCACCACCGGCCGGTTCATCTCGAACGAGTGAGTCGCGAACCACACCACCACCATGAGAATGACATGTGGGCCAGCCGCATTTAAGGTTCGCATGTCATTGACTCATAGGCCGGGCACTAAGCCACTGAAGTTCGGTCCCGTGGGCCCCGAGAGGGAAATGTAACTCCTGCGGCTGGCCTTGTGGTGCTCTCGCAGTACGAGCTCGTGCCAAAACTGGAATTTGTTTCTTACTACTACCAACTAGTACTAGTAAGGTACACGTGCATTGCACGCATGAGATTCTGGTGGTTTGTGCATTATGCTTCTACATGTGGAGTTTTCTGGATTCTAACATGTGGCAAAATCTCGTGGAATGTAAGGTTAGGCAAGTTTGATTAACTTAGGTGAGTGTTTGGTTCAAGCCACACCTTAGGCAAGCCACACTAAGGCCCCACATGACATACACACAAAAAATGTGGCAAGATTCCCTTAGGCTTGCCAACTTGTGGCTCTCATTTTGAACAACTAATAACTTTGCCTAAGCTTAGTTGTGGCAAAGTTAGTCATGAATTAAGTTCAACCATGGAGTCTTCTAGATTATACATGTGGCTGAATCTGGTGGATGATACCCAATGGCCAGTAGTGCTCGGATTTGCAATCTTTGTACCGTCGGATTGGCTTCATCCAACGACCACTTTAAATCACACACTATATTGGGGGTATAGATATAGATCTGTCTGTCCATTGCAATGGATCCAAAGTATATCTATTTAGTGGAGTGCACTCTAAACACATTATCTATTATTTTTTTCTAACCGTCCGTAGCCATGCAACCAAGCCAGATAAGCTTCATGGGTGCCCCCTACATCATATTATTCATAATACGTTGATTAAAAAAAGATAAATCACCCAAAACAAGATCTTCCCATTTTTTGTTCCTTCGATGTTGTGTTGTGCACGTATCTACTAGTTGTATAGTGGTAGTACTAGTAATATAGTTGATAGAGGCAAAGGTGTCCCGTCTTTCGATGAGATGATGGATATCGCTTTGGTGGCAGTCGACTTTGACGATCCGACTACAAACGTGCGAGGACGTCGCGCCTTAGCAATCGCTAAACCAACTCCGAGAGGTTATGGACCACGCCGGAGCACGATCAACCTGACCACGAGGGTCTGTTTCCTGCGAGCAAACGAAGAACAAGCAAGAAACTGAGATTGCAATCTGGATATTGCGAATATAAGATGAAAGCTTTATTGATCAAGGTGGGGTTCTGTGACGCCTTTGTCTGGTCGTTGAACACAAACGAAGTACGCGAAGTTGCAGCTATGGCAAACTTTTAATCTAAACAAAACCCAAAGTCTAAACGGTGCCCTAAGGGCTGTATATATGGAGGAAGAGAGGGGGAATTTCGTGGCCCTTGGTGGAGGGGTCCGAAATCAACCCTATCTCTTGTTTCCCCACACATACGGACTCTAAAAATAGCCTATACCTATGTATTTCGAAATTACATGGGCCTGGCCCAATAAAAAGGTGACGCAGCACCTATAATAGCCTCGGGACGAAATTTATGAAGTGGCATCTTGTATATTTCGTCCAAGGCTTCATGCACCCATTATGGTGGCTTCAAAGTCCTGAAATCATCACTTGTAACTCCGTTCTTGTTCCCCTTACGCATGGCATCATCTCCATGCTTGTTCTTGCTCCAATGTTCATCCTTCTCCAAGCTAGGCCCTTCATTGCTAAGCAAAACAAATGTATCCAATTTAGGCAGCATCATATTCTCATGAACATTAGAATCATTACCAAGAAACGAAAGTACCTGATAATTTAATTGGCGTGCGCGAGCTCTAGTAATTGGTCTCGTATATGTAGCAGTAGGGGCTGTGGGTGTAACAATGGTATTGATGTCCTCATCAATAGTATTAGGAGTACAAACTTGGTACTCCCTCCGTTTCTCTTTACTCCGCATATAAGATTTTGTGGAAGTCAAACTACACAAAGTTTGACCAAATTTACATAAAAATATATGAACATGTACAATGCTAAAACTATATAGTGTGAAAATACGTTTCATAGTGCATCTGATATGTCGATTTCATTTTGTGAATGTTTATATTTTTTAATATAAAGTTCGTCAAACTCTACAAAGCTTGACTTTGACTAAACCTTATATGCGGACTAAAAAGAAACGGAGGGAGTACTAGTAGGAGTAGTACTAGTACGAAATGCTCCTACTCTATCAACGAGCCCCGTCTGACACAAAATTTCTTGGCTTCCGTGCTACAGCTAGATCATCCCCTTGTTTCTGTTTTCCAACCCGGCGGCGGGCGGGGTGTCGGTTTGCTCAACGGTGGTCCCACATGAAAGTGAAAATGCTAGGCACAGGGGCGAAGCTACGTGAGGGCCAACACGTGCCCTGGCCCGCCCAACCTACCAGGATTTTCGTAGTTGTACATCCAATTTTGAGGCATGGAACGTCAACGCAAGGGTAATTTCTATTGCCTAGCTAGACTTGCACGCCCAACGTTTTGCTTCAAGCTCCGCCACTGCTAGGCAATACGCCTTACCTAAGCTATGTGTCATGCCGGACGGGCCGTGTTGTACTCCCGATTCCCGGGCGTGTGGGGGTGTGACGCGAATGCGGCAGGCCTTTTCCTTTTACTAGCAATGTGCCCGTGCGTTGCGACGGATCCAAAGTAGTAGAATAGTAGTATTTGGTCACAAACTTGAAAGAAATCACTATTGTCTTGATATACTCCTAATATATTACTCCCTCCGTACCTAAATATTTGTATTTTTTGAGATTTCAAATGGACTATCACATACGGATTATATAGATGTATTCTAGTGTTTCTAGCAAGATGCCCGTGAGTTGCACGAAGTTGATGGAAAAGGGAAGCACAACTTATAAATTGACGGATGGAGTACTAGTTACAGTGATGCATATAATTAAGCAAAGGGATCACACATGTCGGTATTGACTGGAACGAGAATGCAACAACACAATATAGAATTAAGGCCACCATGATGCAATCGCAGTGGTCGTTATAGAAGGCAAGAAGAAAGATGGATCCATGAACGTACGAGGAGCGGCGGGCCACCGACCGGCGGCTAAGGAGCGGCGGCTTTTGTGGCGAGGTCAAGGTGCTTCTCAGCCAAGGCATCCAAGGCTTCCAGCCAGTTGAGGAAGGCCAACGTCGTAGCGTCCTCACTGGCCTTGTAGATGACTATGTACACGATTTGCGCATACACGTGGATGTGTAGGTCGACGAATTCTTGTAGGGCGAGGCGCCTCGCGGTGAGCGCGACCTCCAGGTGGACATTCTTCGTGGCGTTGGCGGGCAATCACAGGGCCACCAGTGCTTGAAAGAGGTTCTGGCCATGGAGGCCGATTAGGGTGGCAGGCAATGAGGAGCCCGGGCGTGCGGGCTGGAGGAGTACGACGATGTCGTCTGCGAGCTTCTTGAGGACGGTGAACTTGTTGCTGGTGGCAACGATCATTTGGTCCAACTGAGAGTCGTAGTTGGCGTCGATGGCGGCCATCCACCAGCCGGTCTCCAACACCGTCTGGAGACGATCCTTGGCGCCATGCCGTAGGCCGGCATCGTGGACCATCTGGCGTAGCCGCTGACCGCTCATGCGCATCGCCGCCATGGGTCTAGAGCGAGCTGTTTTGCGCTTAGTGTAGGTGCTTAGCTAAATGCTTAAGTGCATACGATGTGGTACATGCATTGGAATGGAGGGGCGCCTTTATATGAGGGCAATGAGGGCAAACTGTGTTGCATTCACATCGTGCAGCCTCTTTTCCCGGACCTCCTCCTATTACTTCCCTCATGCATTAATTGAAGGAGGATGCATTGTCCGTTCAACATATCGGGAACCGCTACTCCCTCCCCCGTCTGCATTAAACCCGTATCGGGAACTGCATCGCCCGCTGTCAAATCGAATACTCCCTCCGTCTAGGTGAGTATTAAGTCATCTTACAAAAACCAAATACTAGTAAACACATAGGCGTGGTGCATTAACTCTCATGTTGTTTCTTATTTTTTGACATAAATAGAGGAATCAACCAAGAAGAGATGTGGGGCTTGTATGCTTTTAATGACTTGAGACTATCAAACATGACATGCAAGGGTCAGTTCATTGCACAAGAACAAATACAACCCACGTCAGCACACACACATCTTATAGCATCACATCCAATGGCTATAAAAGGTGAATGTGACCAAATTATATCTCATCTAGATGAGTTATAGAAAAACTATATTAATAATACTTAGTACTCCTGCGCCATGTATCATATATTAGTTTCATGTAGTACTTTATTTATTGCCATGTATGACACATAGTTCACGAGCGCTCTCTATATGGACCACATTTTTTTAATTTCAAGTTTTACTCCATGGCGCAATCCACCGATACTACTACTGTACAAAAGTGGAGTATATACATTTTTTAAAAGGCTAGAGGGCAGGGCAGTCTAGCTCGGTCGGTTTCACGAGAGGCGAGGGCCTTTGTGATTTGATAGCTCATTAATGTTGTCAAATCAAATAGTACTATGCCACCCGCTGCACGCCCGACACCTCCATTAAACCCCTCCATTAAACCCGCATTCAAACCGAGAATCCTACTCCGGCCACACGTCCGTTCATGAGCAGGCCGGAGTTAAATGCAACACCGGCCGAGCTCCTCCCGTCCGCCCTCAGTTTAAACGAGGCCAGACGTCAGCCAAGATCCTACCGTCCGCCCTCTATTTACACGAGGCCAGACATACAGCATGCAAGAATCGCACCCCTCCACGGCTCCCTCATCTCCTCCTTCACCATTTTCCCCACCCTTCTGATGGCTTCCCATGAGCCGTTCTCCGGCATATTACCCGGCTGGGTGGCCCGCCGAGCCCTACGGATATGGGTGAGGCCGCTCGGTGCTTCACCAACCTCGCTTGGCCCGACGGAGCCAGTTGCTGCCCCAAGAAGGTGCGTGGTTCAGCAACTCGCCGCTCCAGTTCAGCTCGATGAGGAGTGGCGAGTTGCTCCACGCCGGCGAGCACGCCGGTACGTGTGCCATCGCTGCCACATCGTACCGCGCCACCAGTGTCTGTGGTGGCTGCGCCCCGTGTATGTGGGCGCGCCTCCCGTGCCTGCGGCAGCGCCATGCAGGCAGAGACAGAAGCCGGGTGCGTGGAAAGCGACGAGTCGGTGGCCAGCTTCTCCGTGTCCGCCGCCATCATCGAGAAGAAGTAGAACACGGGAGGCCGCCACCACTTGGGACCCATGAAGGCCACCACCGAGGCGACGACCGCGGGTTTAGGTGGTTTTTTGCTGCTTTGTCTCTTCCGAGGACCTTCGTCGACCCCGCAAGTGTCTAGCGGACATGAGGAAGATAAAGGGATCCGCGGGCGGCAATTTAGAACAAAAATAAGTCTAGATATATCCATTTCTGGGACAAGTATTTCCGGACGGAGGGAGTATTAATTATAAAAGAGAGCTGGATTGGCACCTCTTAGTTCATGTAATTGTAATGAAATCCATCATGTTTATATGAAGATCCGGCTTTTTTATACGAAATCCTTCATGCTTATATGAAATCAGTCCATGTTTGCACGAATTTCATCTGGTTGGTTAGAGTTTAAAAATGTATGACGCTAGCGTTTGATGTCGTCCTGTGCGGAAGGAAGCGGGAGGAAATTTGCCGGCTACCGTTGGAGATGCTCTTTATGCTGGAAATAATAGAGTGACATCCAATCCATTTGAGTTAATTGCCTGTATGATTGTCCCTCTATAAAAAGTTAATTGCATGTACAGTGTACACGTGACTTGCAGGGTGGCTACAGCTTCGTACAGAAAGTTAAAAAGAAACAAGTCCATCCTTAATATTCTAAGTACTCTGTGGGTTCCACTATCAGTACAATAGTGAAAGAAGTATATATTAAATAAGTAGAGTAATATATAATATAAAAATCTAAAGTTAAAAGACAGATTTCTAACTCATGTCATCGCGTTGCAAGCATCCGGCGCTAACCAGCCCAGCAAATTTTTGTTGTAGACCATGCTGGAGATATATCTCCATGTCTACTCTTATATATACTCCATTTGTTCCTAAATATTTGTCTTTTTCAGATTTCAAATGGAGTACCACATACGAATTTGTATGTAGACATATTTTAGAGTGTAGATTCACTCATTTTGCTATGTATGTCTTTTCAGGAAGGGGTCAGATTTGTCCTTGATTTATTTATGAGGTATCCAGATGGCACTGCACCGCCAAGAAAAGAGGGTAACATCAAAATTATGGACTACTTTTTTGAGTATGTTGGTAAGGTCCGGTCATAGTCCCTTGTTGAAATCTCTAAAAAGACAAATACTCCCTTCGTTCGGAAATACTTGTCATCAAAATGGATAAAAGGAAATGTATCTAGACGTATTTTAGTTTTAGATACATCTATTTTTATCCATTTTGATGACAAGTATTTTTGGACGGAGGGAGTAGAAAACAGAGTTGGTGATGATGGTGTGCGTGCCATCCTGCAATATAGGCCGTCAGATTTATATCTAACGGATAGGAAAGAAACTATGGCAATTTTGCAAAAAAATACCCACACGTCTCTCCACGTTCGCAAATAAAGCCTTCCCTCCTTCAGCCTTTTCTCTCACAAGATAAACTACTCATACAAATGCATCTTGATGTTCCGTGCGACGCACGGGCAGCTAGCTAATTTCTTTTAAAATAGTTGCTGCGATAATTGGGTTGAAGTGATATATTTTATGTCTGCGCCAAATGATTTCAGATTCACTAGTAGTAACAAAGAAAAGGTTGCCTTGTTAAACAGAAAACAGGGTGAAAACTATCACATGAGGCCGGTAAAAACAAGGCACACTGGGTTCATCGTCATCGTCACTACATCTGTGCGCGCGTGAGAAGTCTACATATCGAGGGGGCTACCAAGCGAGGCACCGAGACACAATGTCTGAGAGAGAAACCAATTGACAGATTATGATTAGATCAAGTTGTCACCCTTCTGCTGTCATTGTTGGGGGGGGGAGGGAGAGAAAGACGTATCGAGAGTGTGCGTGGTAGGCACAGAGGCACAACTAGCGAGTGTGTGTGTGTGTGTTTGAAAGAGGAGTAGATAGATTATTATCAAGATCGATGTGCCACCATACTCCTTCGGTGCCGGGTAGTGTGTGTGTGTGTTTGAGACAGAAGCCAGTCGATAGATTAGTATCAAGATCGAGGTGTCACTCTACTCCTTCGGTGTTGGGAAGTGTGGGTGTGTGGGGGGGCAGTGACACTCACATATCTCTACTCTTATAAAAAATAGAGTTGGTGATGGTGGTGTTCCTGCCATCCTGCAATATAGGCAATCTGATTTATATCCGACGGACAGGATGGAAAATATGGCAATTTTGCAAAAAGATACACACACCCCTCTCCGCATTTACAAATAAGGCATTCCCTCGTTCATCCTTTTCTCCCACAAGATAAACTTCTCATACAAATGCATCTTGATGTTCCGTGCAACGCATGGGCATCTTGCTAGTAGGGAGAAGGAGATTGTGTGACACATATCTAGCTATATGATGAGGACATCAATACAATTGTTACACCCACAGCCCCTGCTGCTATACATACTGGACCAATTACTAGAGCTCGTGCACGCCAACTAAATTACCAGGTACTTTCGTTTCTTGGTAATGATTCTAATGTTCATGAGAATATGATGCTGCCTAAATTGGATACATTTGTTTTGCTTACAAATGAAGGGCCTAGCTTGGAGAAGGATGAACATTGGAGCAAGAACAAGCATGGAGATGATGGCATGCACAAGGGAAACAAGAACGGAGTTACAAGTGATGATTTCAGGACTTTGAAGCCACCATAATGGGTGCATGAAGCCTTGGACGAAATATACAAGACGCCACTTCATAAATTTCGTCCCGAGGCTATTTTAGGTGCTGCGTCACCTTATTATTGGGCCAGGCCCATGTAATTTCGAAATACATAAGTATAGGCTATTTTTTAGAGTCCGTATGTGTGGGGAAACAAGAGATAGGGTTGATTTCGGACCCCTCCACCAAGGGCCACGAAATTCCCCCCCTCTTCCTCCATATATACAGCCCTTAGGGCATCGTTTAGACTTTGGGTTTTGTTTAGATTAAAAGTTCGCCATAGCTGCAACTTCGCGTACTTCGTTTGTGTTCAACGACCAGACAAAGGCGTCACAGAACCCCACCTTGATCAATAAAGCTTTCATCTTATATTCGCAATATCCAGATTGCAATCTTAGTTTCTTGCTTGTTCTTCGTTTGCTCGCAGGAAACAGACCTTCGTGGTCAGGTTGATCGTGCTCCGGCGTGGTCAATAACCTCTCGGAGTTGGTTTAGCGATTGCTAAGGCGCGACGTCCTCGCACGTTCGTAGTCGGATCGTCAAAGTCGACTTCCACCAAAGCGAAATCCACCATCTCATCGAAAGACGGGACACCTTTGCCTCTATCACTGCACCTCTCAATGAGCTTACAAAGAAAGATGTGCCTTTTCTTTGGGGTACCGCACAGGAAGAAGCCTTCACGGTATTGAAAGATAAGTTGACACATGCTCCTTTACTCCAACTTCCTGATTTTAATAAGACTTTTGAGCTTGAATGTGATGCTAGTGGAATTGGATTAGGGGGTGTGTTATTACAAGATGGCAAACCTGTTGCATACTTTTCTGAAAAATTGAGTGGGCCTAGTCTGAATTATTCTACTTATGATAAAGAATTATATGCTCTTGTTCGGACTTTAGAAACATGGCAACATTATTTATGGCCCAAAGAATTTGTTATACATTCTGATCATGAATCATTGAAACATATTAAAAGTCAAGCTAAACTGAATCGTAGACATGCTAAATGGGTTGAATTCATTGAGACTTTCCCTTATGTCATTAAACACAAGAAGGGAAAAGAAAATGTTATTGCTGATGCATTGTCTCGTCGCTATACTATGCTTTCACAACTTGACTTCAAAATATTTGGTTTGGAGACCATCAAAGATCAATATGTGCATGATGCTGATTTTAAAGATGTAATGCAGAATCGTAAAGAAGGAAGAATGTGGAACAAGTTTGTTGTTAACGATGGATTTGTGTTTCGTGCTAACAAGCTATGCATTCCAGCTAGCTCCGTTCGTCTTTTGTTGTTGCAGAAGGCGCATGGAGGGGGATTAATGGGACACTTTGACGTGAAGAAGACGGAGGACGTACTTGCTACACATTTCTTTTGGCCAAAGATGAGACGGGATGTTGAGAGTTTTATTGCTCGCTGCACTACATGTCAAAAAGCTAAGTCACGACTCAATCCTCATGGTTTATATATGCCTTTGCCTGTACCTAGTGTTCCTTGGGAGGATATATCTATGGACTTTGTTTTAGGTTTACCTCGAACAAAGAAGGGGAGGGATAGCATATTTGTTGTCGTGGATAGATTCTCGAAAATGGCACACTTTATACCATGTCATAAAAGCGATGATGCTATTAATGTTGCTGATTTGTTCTTTCGTGAAATTATTCGCTTGCATGGTGTGCCAAATACTATTGTTTCAGATCGTGATACTAAATTTCTTAGCCACTTTTGGAGATGTTTATGGGCTAAGTTGGGGACTAAACTGCTTTTTAGTACTACTTGTCACCCCCAAACTGATGGACAAACTGAAGTAGTCAATAGAACGTTGTCTACTATGCTTAGGGCTGTTTTGAAGAATAATAAGAAAATGTGGGAGGAATGCTTGCCTCATATTGAATTTGCTTATAATCGTTCCTTGCATTCTACTACTAAGATGTGCCCTTTTGTAGTTGTGTATGGTTTCCTACCTCGTGCACCTATTGATTTGTTGCCTCTTCCATCTTCGGAGAAGGTTAATTTTGATGCTAAACAACGTGCTGAATTGATTTTAAAAATGCATGAGTTAACTAAGGAAAACATTGAGCGCATGAATGCTAAATATAAACTTGCTGGAGATAAGGGTAGAAAACATGTTGTGTTTGCACCTGGAGATCTTGTTTGGTTACATTTGCGTAAGGATAGATTTCCTGATTTGCGCAAATCAAAGTTAATGCCACGTGCTGATGGTCCCTTTAAGGTGTTAGAGAAAATAAATGATAATGCATATAAACTTGAGCTGCCTGCAAATTTTGGGGTTAGTCCCACTTTTAACATTGCAGATTTGAAGCCTTATATGGGTGAGGAAGATGAACTTCCGTCGAGGACGACTTCATTTCAAGAAGGGGAGGATGATGAGGACATCAATACAATTGTTACACCCACAGCCCCTGCTGCTATACATACTGGACCAATTACTAGAGCTCGTGCACGCCAACTAAATTACCAGGTACTTTCGTTTCTTGGTAATGATTCTAATGTTCATGAGAATATGATGCTGCCTAAATTGGATACATTTGTTTTGCTTACAAATGAAGGGCCTAGCTTGGAGAAGGATGAACATTGGAGCAAGAACAAGCATGGAGATGATGGCATGCGCAAGGGAAACAAGAACGGAGTTACAAGTGATGATTTCAGGACTTTGAAGCCACCATAATGGGTGCATGAAGCCTTGGACGAAATATACAAGACGCCACTTCATAAATTTCGTCCCGAGGCTATTTTAGGTGCTGCGTCACCTTATTATTGGGCCAGGCCCATGTAATTTCGAAGTACATAAGTATAGGCTATTTTTAGAGTCCGTATGTGTGGGGAAACAAGAGATAGGGTTGATTTCGGACCCCTCCACCAAGGGCCACGAAATTCCCCCCCCTCTTCCTCCATATATACAGCCCTTAGGGCATCGTTTAGACTTTGGGTTTTGTTTAGATTAAAAGTTCGCCATAGCTGCAACTTCGCGTACTTCGTTTGTGTTCAACGACCAGACAAAGGCGTCACAGAACCCCACCTTGATCAATAAAGCTTTCATCTTATATTCGCAATATCCAGATTGCAATCTTAGTTTCTTGCTTGTTCTTCGTTTGCTCGCAGGAAACAGACCTTCGTGGTCAGGTTGATCGTGCTCCGGCGTGGTCAATAACCTCTCGGAGTTGGTTTAGCGATTGCTAAGGCGCGACGTCCTCGCACGTTCGTAGTCGGATCGACAAAGTCGACTTCCACCAAAGCGAAATCCACCATCTCATCGAAAGACGGGACACCTTTGCCTCTATCAAGTGGTATCAGATTTCCAGGTTGCTCGGTGAGATTTTACAGTTTTTTGTAGTTTAGATCGAGTCTGTTCTTCATACCTACAGTCCACGAAATAGCCACAAAAAAAAAATTTAGGGTTAGTTCATCATATCCGAACCAATCTGAGCCTTTGCATAATCTTTTTAGGGTTTTGCTTTGTTGAATTTGCGGTTGCATCGTCGTGTCTAGTTGCTGGTCTTAGAGTCTAGTCTTTTAGAGTTTCGAGTTCTGGTCATAAGTTGTCACGCCGCCGCCGCACCATCATCATCACCCCTGCCATCTACCACCACCGCTTATCCGCCACCGCTTCGAATCCGTATCCATATACCACCACAACTGTCATATACCACCACCGCTGCCATCTACCACCATATATCCACTACCAATCCGAGTTCTTGTCATATTAGGTTTGTTTTCGAGATCCCTCTAGATTCCGATTCGTGTTTCCTTGCCGGAGTAGGTTTCGGAAAAAAAAAAAAAAAAAGAGTCGGGTAGCCACGCTCCGTTTAGGCCCAAAATTTTTCGAAAACGCATTTTTCGAAAAAATTTCTGGCTATCCTATTTTTAGGTGTTTCTGAGTGTTTTGAGACAGGTGCCATTATAGGAAGTTTTTTTTGACCCGTTTCCAGTTTTTGGGTCCGGGCAGTCAAAAAAAAAAAAATTGGTCAAAAAAATTTCGTGCCCATCCTGTCAGTTTGAGCTAAGAAGAGTTTTGAGACACTCGCCATTATAGTGATTTTTCGCAAAAAAAAAAAGCAGCGCAAAAAAAAAGAGCGCAAAAAAAAAGAGCGCAAAAAAAAAATTCCAGAGTGTGCTTTTCCCTTGTTTACGTGCCGCGCCGTGATTTTGTTAGTGTTCTAGGCTCGCGTCTCTAGCACAGTCTAGCCTAGGACCAGCACAGTACCGTCGTTGAGCGTTTATTCAACTTTGCATCTCTGAATTGATTATTGCTGACCCTTTTTGCTACCATATTATAAGCCTTCCCAGCTCCACATACATCTACGTCGTGTGTTTGACTCTCCCTGGTAATCGCTCTATCCAAGCTTTGAGAGTTTTTGACTACAACGGTTGCCGATCACCGCCTGCTGCTGGGTAAGAACTGGTAAGAATTTGAGATTTGCTTGACGGATTTGTGACACCCACCACCACCACTTGTTCGTAGTCTGTAGGATCATATTCTTGTGTGTTTCTATTGCTGTTAACCATGCCAGGATCACAAGCCGACGAGATTGACTGGGAAAATTTATCGAACAAGGAGCTTCATGATAAGTTTCAGCAAATGATGACTGAACAGGTGCAAGATGTGCTGAACAATTTTGAAGAAGCCATGGAGAAGATCACTGGCTTTGAGAAGACGTTCGAAACAAAGCTCGATAACAAGTTTAATGAATTGCTCGCGCGTCTTCCACCACCACCACCCGCTGCACCTAACGCACCTCTCCAACAACAACAACAACAACGACTACCTCCACGTCGCGAAGCAGACCTCCGCCGAGCAAGCCGTGTTCCTCTTGCGTTTGGCCAAATTGTTGGTGCTGCTGTTGATACTTCTGTGGCTCCTGCTGCTGATGCGGAGGAGGATGATTATGTGGGAGACTATGAGGATGAGGTTGATCAAAATCAACACTACGTGCAGCCACCTGTACCACCACCAGCAGGTCGACCTCAGGTATATCTTCGTAATGGTAGGCCTGCACCACCACCTCAGGTACGAGATGATGTCCATATTCCTAAACTGAAATTGAATATTCCACCATTTGAGGGTAGATATGTTCCTGATATATATCTTACTTGGGAGTTAGAAACTGAACAACGATTTACATGTTTACAATATCCTGAGGAGAGACGAGTTGCTGCTGCCGTTTGTGCTTTCACTAGTTTTGCATGTGTATGGTGGTCTGAACATTGTAGATTATATCCTATTCCAACTACTTGGGCTGCTTTGAAAACTGCTATGCGTACGCGTTGGGTTCCACCATATTATCAACGTGAATTGCATCAAAAATTGCAGCGTTTAAGACAAGGGAAAAATTCTGTAGAAGAATATTATCAGGAATTACAAACTGGCATGATTAGATGTGGTATTGTTGAGGAGAATGAAGCTATGCTTGCACGTTTTCTGGGTGGATTAAATAGAGAGATTCAGACCATTCTAGACTATAAGGAGTATACTAATATCACTCGTTTATTCCATCTTGCTTGTAAAGCTGAACGTGAAGTGCAGGATCGACAAGCATTGGGGCGAACTAACTTTTCTGCAGGCCGACCTTCATCATGGACACCACGTGCATCTTCTACTTCAACTGCACCAGCACCTCCATCCGGTGCCACCTCCAGCCGTGATACAAGAAAACAGGGAGGAGGTCATTATGCGAGGGAATGCAAATCTCCGCGTGTGATGATTGCTACCGCGGATGGTGGATATGAGTCCGCTAGTGACTATGATGAGGAGACATTGGCTCTTATTACACGTGAAGAACATGGTGGAGATGATTCTGATCATGAGACGCAATACATGGCTCCTGAAGACGCTGACAGGTATGAATGTTTAGTTGCTCAACGTGTTTTGAGTGTACAGGTCACACAAGCTGAGCAAAATCAGAGGCACAATTTGTTCCATACCAAGGGAGTTGTGAAGGAACGTTCTGTGCGCGTCATAATAGACGGAGGGAGCTGCAACAACTTGGCTAGCATGGAGATGGTGGAGAAGCTTTCTCTCACCACAAGACCACATCCACATCCTTACTACATCCAATGGTTCAACAACAGCGGCAAGGTTAAGGTAACACGTACTGTTCGTGTGCATTTTAGTATCTCTACATATGCTGATTATGTTGATTGTGATGTGGTACTGATGAGGACATCAATACAATTGTTACACCCACAGCCCCTGCTACTATACATACTGGACCAATTACTAGAGCTCGTGCACGCCAACTAAATTACCAGGTACTTTCGTTTCTTGGTAATGATTCTAATGTTCATGAGAATATGATGCTGCCTAAATTGGATACATTTGTTTTGTTTACAAATGAAGGGCCTAGCTTGGAGAAGGATGAACATTGGAGCAAGAACAAGCATGGAGATGATGGCATGCGCAAGGGGAACAAGAACGGAGTTACAAGTGATGATTTCAGGACTTTGAAGCCACCATAATGGGTGCATGAAGCCTTGGACGAAATATACAAGATGCCACTTCATAAATTTCGTCCCGAGGCTATTTTAGGTGCTGCGTCACCTTATTATTGGGCCAGGCCCATGTAATTTCGAAATACATAAGTATAGGCTATTTTTAGAGTCCGTATGTGTGGGGAAACAAGAGATAGGGTTGATTTCGGACTCCTCCACCAAGGGCCACGAAATTCCCCCCTCTTCCTCCATATATACAGCCCTTAGGGCATCGTTTAGACTTTGGGTTTTGTTTAGATTAAAAGTTCGCCATAGCTGCAACTTCGCGTACTTCGTTTGTGTTCAACGACCAGACAAAGGCGTCACAGAACCCCACCTTGATCAATAAAGCTTTCATATTATATTCGCAATATCCAGATTGCAATCTTAGTTTCTTGCTTGTTCTTCGTTTGCTCGCAGGAAACAGACCCTCGTGGTCAGGTTGATCGTGCTCCGGCGTGGTCAATAACCTCTCGGAGTTGGTTTAGCGATTGCTAAGGCGCGACGTCCTCGCACGTTCGTAGTCGGATCGTCAAAGTCGACTTCCACCAAAGCGAAATCCACCATCTCATCGAAAGACGGGACACCTTTGCCTCTATCAAGTGGTATCAGATTTCCAGGTTGCTCGGTGAGATTTTACAGTTTTTCGTAGTTTAGATCGAGTCTGTTCTTCATACCTATAGTCCACGAAAAAGCCAAAAAAAAAATTAGGGTTAGTTCATCCCATCCGAACCAATCTGAGCCTTGCATAATCTTTTCTGTATTTGCTTTGTTGAATTTGCGGTTGCATCGTCGTGTTTAGTTGCTGGTCTTAGCGTCTAGTCTTTTAGAGTTTCGAGTTCTGTTCACAAGTTGTCACGCCGTCGCCGCACCATCATCATCGCCCCTGCCATCTACCACCACCGCTCTGAATCCGTATCCATATACCACCACCAATCCGTGTCCATATACCACCACCGATCCATATCCATATACTACCACCGCTGCCATATACCACCACCATATATCCACCACCAATCCGAGTTCCTTGCTTATTAGGTTTGTTTTCGGGATCAATCTAGATTCCGATTCGTGTTTCCTTGCCGGAGTAGGTTTCGGAAAAAAAAAGAGTCGGGTAGCCACGCTCCGTTTAGGCCCAAAATTTTTCGAAAACGCATTTTTCGAAAAAATTTCTGGCTATCCTATTTTTAGGTGTTTCTGAGTGTTTTGAGACAGGTGCCATTATAGGAAGTTTTTTTTGACCCGTTTCCAGTTTTTGGGTCCGGGCAGTCGAAAAAAAAAAATTGGTCGAAAAAATTTCGTGCCCATCCTGTCAGTTTGAGCTAGGAAGAGTTTTGAGACACTCGCCATTATAGTGATTTTTCGCAAAAAAAAAAGCAGCGCAAAAAAAAAGAGCGCAAAAAAAAAGAGCGAAAAAAAATATTCAGAGTGTGCTTTTCCCTTGTTTACGTGCCGCGCCGTGATTTTGTTAGTGTTCTAGGCTCGCGTCTCTAGCACAGTCTAGCCTAGGACCAGCACAGTACCGTCGTTGAGCGTTTATTCAACTTTGCATCTCTGAATTGATTATTGCTGACCCTTTTTGCTACCATATTATAAGCCTTCCCAGCTCCACATACATCTACGTCGTGCATTTGACTCTCCCTGGTAATCGCTCTATCCAAGCTTTGAGAGTTTTTGACTACAACGGTTGCCGATCACCGCCTGCTGCTGGGTAAGAACTGGTAAGAATTTGAGATTTGCTTGACGGATTTGTGACACCCACCACCACCACTTCTTCGTAGTCTGTAGGATCATATTCTTGTGTGTTTCTATTGCTGCTAACCATGCCAGGATCACAAGCCGACGAGATTGACTGGGAGAATTTATCGAACAAGGAGCTTCATGATAAGTTTCAGCAAATGATGACTGAACAGGTGCAAGATGTGCTGAACAATTTTGAAGAGGCCATGGAGAAGATCACTGGCTTTGAGAAGACGTTCGAAACAAAGCTCGATAACAAGTTTAATGAATTGCTCGCGCGTCTTCCACCACCACCACCCGCTGCAGCTAACGCACCTCTCCAACAACAACAACGTCTGCCTCCACGTCGCGAAGCAGACCTCCGCCGAGCAAGCCGTGTTCCTCTTGCGTTTGGCCAAACTGTTGGTGCTGCTGTTCATACTTCTGTGGCTCCTGCTGCTGATGCGGAGGAGGATGATTATGTGGGAGACTATGAGGATGAGGTTGATCAAAATCAACACTACGTGCAGCCACCTGTACCACCACCAGCAGGTCGACCTCAGGTATATATTCGTAATGGTAGGCCTGCACCACCACCTCAGGTACGCGCTGATGTCCATATTCCTAAACTGAAATTGAATATTCCACCATTTGAGGGTAGATATGTTCCTGATATATATCTTACTTGGGAGTTAGAAACTGAACAACGATTTACATGTTTACAATATCCTGAGGAGAGACGAGTTGCTGCTGCTGTTTGTGCTTTCACTAGTTTTGCATGTGTATGGTGGTCTGAACATTGTAGATTATATCCTATTCCAACTACTTGGGCTGCTTTGAAAACTGCTATGCGTACGCGTTGGGTTCCACCATATTATCAACGTGAATTGCTTCAAAAATTGCAGCGTTTAAGACAAGGGAAAAATTCTGTAGAAGAATATTATCAGGAATTACAAACTGGCATGATTAGATGTGGTATTGTTGAGGAGAATGAAGCTATGCTTGCACGTTTTCTGGGTGGATTAAGTAGAGAGATTCAGACCATTTTAGACTATAAGGAGTATACTAATATCACTCGTTTATTCCATCTTGCTTGTAAAGCTGAACGTGAAGTGCAGGATCGACAAGCATTGGGGCGAACTAACTTTTCTGCAGGCCGACCTTCATCATGGACACCACGTGCATCTTCTACTTCAACTGCACCAGCACCTCCATCCGGTGCCACCTCCAGCCGTGATTCAAGAAAACAGGCACAACCACCATTATCTGCCAAGAGCGCACCTGCGGGGCCTGCACAGCGTTCTTCTTCTTCCATGGCATCAACAGGGCACACAAGTGATATTATTTGTCGTCGTTGTAAGGGAGGAGGTCATTATGCGAGAGAATGCAAATCTCCGCGTGTGATGATTGCTACCGCGGATGGTGGATATGAGTCCGCTAGTGACTATGATGAGGAGACTTTGGCTCTTATTACACGTGAAGAACATGGTGGAGATGATTCTGATCATGAGACGCAATACATGGCTCCAGAAGACGCTGACAGGTATGAATGTTTAGTTGCTCAACGTGTTTTGAGTGTGCAGGTCACACAAGCTGAGCAAAATCAGAGGCACAATTTGTTCCATACCAAGGGAGTTGTGAAGGAACGTTCTGTGCGCGTCATCATAGACGGAGGGAGCTGCAACAACTTGGCTAGCATGGAGATGGTGGAGAAGCTTTCTCTCACCACAAGACCACATCCCCATCCTTACTACATCCAATGGTTCAACAACAGCGGCAAGGTTAAGGTAACACGTACTGTTCGTGTGCATTTTAGTATCTCTACATATGCTGATTATGTTGATTGTGATGTGGTACCTATGCAAGCATGTTCCTTATTACTTGGTAGACCATGGCAATTTGATAAAAATTCTGTACACCATGGTAGAAACAATCACTATACTCTTGTTCATAAGGATAAAAATATTACTTTGCTTCCTATGACTCCTGATTCCATTTTGAAAGATGATATTAATAGAGCTAATAAAGCACAACAGGAGAAGAATAAGAGTGAAAATCAGATTGTGGCAAAAGAATTTGAGCAACAAATGCAGCCTAATAATAAACCATCTAGTGTTGCTTCTGAAATTAAATTGAAAAGTGCATGTTTATTTGCCACCAAATCTGATATTGATGAGCTAGATTTCAGCAAATCTGTTTGCTATGCTTTTGTGTGCAAAGAGGCATTATTTTCATTCGAGGACGTGCCTTCCTCTTTGCCTCCTGCTGTCATTAACATTTTGCAGGAGTTCGCTGACGTTTTTCCACAAGACGTGCCACCGGGATTACCGCCTATTCGAGGGATTGAGCATCAGATCGACTTAATTCCCGGTGCTTCACTGCCAAACCGTGCACCATACCGTACCAATCCAGAGGAGACGAAGGAGATTATGCGTCAAGTACAAGAGCTTCTCGACAAAGGTTATATACGCGAATCCCTTAGTCCTTGTGCTGTTCCTATTATTCTAGTGCCGAAAAAGGATGGTACATCACGTATGTGTGTTGATTGTAGAGGCATTAATAATATTACTATTCGTTATCGTCATCCTATTCCTAGGCTAGATGATATGCTTGATGAATTGAGTGGCTCTACAGTATTCTCCAAAGTTGATTTGCGTAGTGGCTACCATCAAATTCGTATAAAATTGGGAGATGAATGGAAAACAGCATTTAAAACTAAGTTTGGATTATATGAGTGGTTAGTCATGCCTTTTGGGTTAACTAATGCACCTAGTACTTTCATGAGATTAATGAACGAAGTTTTACGTGCTTTCATTGGACGATTTGTGGTAGTTTACTTTGATGACATATTGATTTATAGCAGATCTTTGGAGGAACATTTGGAACATTTACGTGCTGTTTTTATTGCTCTACGTGATGCACGTTTGTTTGGTAACCTTGGGAAGTGCACCTTTTGCACCGACCGAGTATCTTTTCTTGGCTATGTTGTTACTCCACAGGGAATTGAAGTTGATAAAGCCAAGATTGAAGCCATTGAGAGTTGGCCGCAGCCCAAAACGGTCACACAAGTGAGGAGTTTTCTTGGCCTCGCTGGATTCTATAGGCGTTTTGTGAGAGATTTCAGCACCATTGCTGCACCTCTCAATGAGCTTACAAAGAAAGATGTGCCTTTTCTTTGGGGTACCGCACAGGAAGAAGCCTTCACGGTATTGAAAGATAAGTTGACACATGCTCCTTTACTCCAACTTCCTGATTTTAATAAGACTTTTGAGCTTGAATGTGATGCTAGTGGAATTGGATTAGGGGGTGTGTTATTACAAGATGGCAAACATGTTGCATACTTTTCTGAAAAATTGAGTGGGCCTAGTCTGAATTATTCTACTTATGATAAAGAATTATATGCTCTTGTTCGGACTTTAGAAACATGGCAACATTATTTATGGCCCAAAGAATTTGTTATACATTCTGATCATGAATCATTGAAACATATTAAAAGTCAAGCTAAACTGAATCGTAGACATGCTAAATGGGTTGAATTCATTGAGACTTTCCCTTATGTCATTAAACACAAGAAGGGAAAAGAAAATGTTATTGCTGATGCTTTGTCTCGTCGCTATACTATGCTTTCACAACTTGACTTCAAAATATTTGGTTTGGAGACCATCAAAGATCAATATGTGCATGATGCTGATTTTAAAGATGTAATGCATAATTGTAAAGAAGGAAGAATGTGGAACAAGTTTGTTGTTAACGATGGATTTGTGTTTCGTGCTAACAAGCTATGCATTCCAGCTAGCTCCGTTCGTCTTTTGTTGTTGCAGGAGGCGCATGGAGGAGGATTAATGGGACACTTTGGCGTGAAGAAGACGGAGGACGTACTTGCTACACATTTCTTTTGGCCAAAGATGAGACGGGATGTTGAGCGTTTTATTGCTTGTTGCACTACATGTCAAAAAGCTAAGTCACGCCTCAATCCTCATGGTTTATATATGCCTTTGCCTGTACCTAGTGTTCCTTGGGAGGATATATCTATGGACTTTGTTTTAGGTTTACCTCGAACAAAGAAGGGGAGGGATAGCATATTTGTTGTCGTGGATAGATTCTCGAAAATGGCACACTTTATACCATGTCATAAAAGCGATGATGCTATTAATGTTGCTGATTTGTTCTTTCGTGAAATTATTCGCTTGCATGGTGTGCCAAATACTATTGTTTCAGATCGTGATACTAAATTTCTTAGCCACTTTTGGAGATGTTTATGGGCTAAGTTGGGGACTAAACTGCTTTTTAGTACTACTTGTCACCCCCAAACTGATGGACAAACTGAAGTAGTCAATAGAACGTTGTCTACTATGCTTAGGGCTGTTTTGAAGAATAATAAGAAAATGTGGGAGGAATGCTTGCCTCATATTGAATTTGCTTATAATCGTTCATTGCATTCTACTACTAAGAGGTGCCCTTTTGAAGTTGTGTATGGTTTCCTACCTCGTGCACCTATTGATTTGTTGCCTCTTCCATCTTCGGAGAAGGTTAATTTTGATGCTAAACAACGTGCTGAATTGATTTTAAAAATGCATGAGTTAACTAAGGAAAACATTGAGCGCATGAATGCTAAATATAAACTTGCTGGAGATAAGGGTAGAAAACATGTTGTGTTTGCACCTGGAGATCTTGTTTGGTTACATTTGCGAAAGGATAGATTTCCTGATTTGCGCAAATCAAAGTTAATGCCACGTGCTGATGGTCCCTTTAAGGTGTTAGAGAAAATAAATGATAATGCATATAAATTTGAGCTGCCTGCAAATTTTGGGGTTAGTCCCACTTTTAACATTGCAGATTTGAAGCCTTATTTGGGTGAGGAAGATGAACTTCCGTCGAGGACGACTTCATTTCAAGAAGGGGAGGATGATGAGGACATCAATACAATTGTTACACCCACAGCCCCTGCTGCTATACATACTGGACCAATTACTAGAGCTCGTGCACGCCAACTAAATTACCAGGTACTTTCGTTTCTTGGTAATGATTCTAATGTTCATGAGAATATGATGCTGCCTAAATTGGATACATTTGTTTTGCTTACAAATGAAGGGCCTAGCTTGGAGAAGGATGAACATTGGAGCAAGAACAAGCATGGAGATGATGGCATGCGCAAGGGAAACAAGAACGGAGTTACAAGTGATGATTTCAGGACTTTGAAGCCACCATAATGGGTGCATGAAGCCTTGGACGAAATATACAAGACGCCACTTCATAAATTTCGTCCCGGGGCTATTTTAGGTGCTGCGTCACCTTATTATTGGGCCAGGCCCATGTAATTTCGAAATACATAAGTATAGGCTATTTTTTAGAGTCCGTATGTGTGGGGAAACAAGAGATAGGGTTGATTTCGGACCCCTCCACCAAGGGCCACGAAATTCCCCCCCTCTTCCTCCATATATACAGCCCTTAGGGCATCGTTTAGACTTTGGGTTTTGTTTAGATTAAAAGTTCGCCATAGCTGCAACTTCGCGTACTTCGTTTGTGTTCAACGACCAGACAAAGGCGTCACAGAACCCCACCTTGATCAATAAAGCTTTCATCTTATATTCGCAATATCCAGATTGCAATCTTAGTTTCTTGCTTGTTCTTCGTTTGCTCGCAGGAAACAGACCTTCGTGGTCAGGTTGATCGTGCTCCGGCGTGGTCAATAACCTCTCGGAGTTGGTTTAGCGATTGCTAAGGCGCGACGTCCTCGCACGTTCGTAGTCGGATCGACAAAGTCGACTTCCACCAAAGCGAAATCCACCATCTCATCGAAAGACGGGACACCTTTGCCTCTATCACTATATTAAGGGATAGGTAGATAGCATATGTGTGAGAGACATTATTATACTTTGAGACATTAGTGGCTGTGGGTGGGCGGAATTAAAGGGGTGGGCGTGTTAGACATAGAGAGCGTGTGTGTTTCTATTTGAGAGACTTGTAGGACGGGGTAGAAATACGAATTTAACCCTGACGGAGGGAGAGAAATACAAGAAGTGCGCGTGTGTGATTCCGATGCCCACAGGGAAATGAGATATGTATGCGTGTGAGAGAGATTGCACAATTCATTCACCTATCACTATCTAGCGATCGTGGACGTGCATCACTTGAACATAGGTCAATATCTACTTCGTATCGTGGCCAAAGGTACAATATCGATTCAACTCTATAAAGATTGGACACTCACATATCACATTTTTTTCTATTTAAATAAACCTTTTCAATTGTGCATGCCAAAGTTACAGTGATGTTTCTTCAAACAACCAATGTAGCTATCATGCACATGCACCATTGTTACTCTTGCATTCAAATTCATTAGTCTTGGATGATTTAAGTTTCTATTTTGAAGTAATATATGTAATATTCATATATGAATTCAATGGGTACGCAATTTATGAAATGGGGGCTATGTAATCATATGAGGTAACACTTTTAAGTAGCTAACTACAATATCCATTTCTTTTTCTGCACCTCTACACTAACACGCCAATGCATTATGTTTAAAGTAAATAACCAATGGCACTAAATTATCTATTTACACGAGAAATACACAGGCTGAGCGTTTGATCCTTTTTTTGTGAACGCGCCACTACACCCGTAGAATTGGCCGCGCCCGTGTGAACGTCCAAGTTATCGGCGCATCATCTCGAGTTATTGTCTTTTTTCTGGGGTGGACTTCACACCAGTTATTAACTGCTGACGTGTGCCCCGTGTACACAGTCTAGCATGACCTTCCCGCTAGCACGGTCCAAAATTAGTTGAAACTAGATACGAACGATCCCGCGGGCAACAAAATCTCCCGCCTCCTCCTAAAATTTCCGCCACCTTAGTCTTTAGCATGCGAAATCCCCCTTTTATCCTTGGTCCACAGAGACCAACAGTTACAATACTGCCCGCATCTACATGATAGGTCGGGGCTGCTTTGGTAATTTTCGGTTCCCCCCACTACACGGCACCCCCATTTCCTCTCCCCCTCCTGCAAAAACGACTAACTCCATAGCACCAGAGCATCTTACATCACGCCGTCCGTACTTCATCGCCCTTTCTCCCCTCCCCTCTCGAAACCCTAGACTGCTCATCCACTGGCGTACCATAGCCCACTCACTGCCAGCGGCGTCCACTTCGCCGGATCTGCTTCTGCGGCCGCATCTACCCCTCCCACCTCCCCTAGAAACAAGTAGACTGCTCATCCACCTCTGTATCACATCCCATTCAGTGTCGGCCGTGTCCACGGCGCCGAATCTGCTTCGCCAGTACTCTCATCAACCGCCGCGCATCTGCAGCGGCTCATTCGTACTCCCCACTGGAGACGCTTCGTCCACACCCCCCGGAGCCGCCCCACCGACGCCCCCGTCGACGTCCTCTGATCCTCTTCGCCGACACCTTCCTCAACCCTACCGGAGCCGCTTTGCCGACACCTTCCTCAACCCTACCGGGCCCGCTTCAACGACACCATCGTCAACCCTACCGGAGTAGCTTCGCCTATACCATTCTCAACCCTACCGGGGCAGCTTTGCCAACTCATAAGTCCACCGCCTCATATCGGCTTCCTCGCACCCTCATCCAACCTACTGGAGCAGCTTCTGACGCCCCGTCCACGGCCGCAGATGCGCATCGTCGACACCACCCTTAACCCAACCACCGGAGCAGCTTCTGACGCCCCGTCCATGGCGATAGATCCGCATCATCGACACCATCCTTAACCCAACCACCAGAGCAGCTTCTGACGCCCTGTCCACGGCCGCAGATCCGCGTCGTCGACACCATCCTTAACCCAACCACTGGAGCAACTTCACGTACGCCCTCGTCCACGGCCACAGATCCGCTTCGCCCACACCGTAGTCCACCCTACCGGAGCCGCTCCATAAACACCCTACTCGACAGTTCTAGATCTCCTTACTGGACCCCGACAGCCAGCGCAACATCATCACCCTCAATGTTTCTAACCTGATTCCCACCGTCAGGAGAGATGCCAAGCACCCGCCACGGCCTAGGTACTTGTCACCTCTAAACCCGTCCAACATCACCTGCCCGATGTACTTCAAATATAATAACCCTTCGTTGTTACCTGTTATGCAGCTGGCAAAAACTACAAGGACGATGTTTCTTCTGGATCTAAGAGCTTGGCCAACCAAGATCCTGGACTGAGGCATTGCTATGATCTTGTAAGCGCGTCTCTCTCTCTTGTATAGTTCTGTGCGTTCCAGCGTGCTTTGCTAGGATTTTCGACCAGTAATCCCTTTGTGCAGACAATGATTTCTACTACTGGCTCCTAAATTAGATATGTAGATGTCATACATGATACTACCGCGTACCTCCGTTCCTAAATATAAGTCTTTCTAGAGATTCCACTATAGGCTACATACGGAGCATAATGACTGAATCTACACTCGAAAATGCATCTATATACATTTGTATGTGGTCCATACTGGAATCTCTACAAAGACATATATTTAGGAACAGGGGCAGTACATTACACAAAATCGTAGGTGGCATGTAGGAATTCTAGTGCACTACATTAGGCTCCCTTAGAGTGCCTGCTAGTCCAGCATACAGAGTCATGGCTAGTTTATGGTACGCACACAATCGTTACTTGGTGGTTTAAATATGCGCAAGGGATATGCAATGTAATATCATGTAGAGATGTCTGAAATTAGCCGTGTCAACTTGCAGATAGGGTTACACAATGAAAAAGTACAAGATGTATGTGGAAATTTCATGGAACATCGCAAAAAAGGAGAGGCGGCGGTGATCCTATACAGTGTGCTACGGTACGTCACTCCTCCATTGCAGTCATCGTGACATGTTATTTTTATGCCAGTTCTATTAGCCAAGTTTCTTAGGGACAGTTATTACGAGTTACCCTAAGAAAATAAGCACCTGTGAATATAAGCTCCATGTAATAAGCCAACCAGTTCTTTTCATTGCGTTTCCAGCTTATCTTTGGTATGATCAGTGGAAAGTCTAGATTGCATTATATATTTTTCATTTTGCTGCCCATATGGAAATTAATTTGACTTGCCAACATCACAAATTGAACCCAGTGCAGTAATTAATATGATAGGAAAACAGACCATCACTGTTTACTTAAAATGCAAATACAAAGATACCATCTACTTGGCACAATCTACTTTAGTCAATGTTTTCCATAGAGATCCATTGCCTGATTTAAACGAAGAACGCATGACCCACATTTAAATGAAGAACAATTATTTATTGAAATTCGATGGTCCAAGTGGTTGGTTATTATCATATAGCAGCACCACCTAAAAGCATCATATAGCAGCAGGAGCAGCTCATAGCCACTCATCATACAGCAGCAGCAGTCTGCAATTCATCATATACCAGCAGCAACTAACAACAATTCATCATATAGCAGCAGTAGGAGCAGCTCATAGCAATTCATCATATAGCAGCAGCAGGAGCAACTCATAGCAATTCATCATATAGCAGCAGCAGGAGCAGCTTGTAGCAACTCATCATATAGCAGCAGCAGCAGCTCATAGCAATTCATCATACAGCAGCAGCAGCAGCTCATAGCAACTCATCATACAGCAGCAACAGCTCATATAAATTCATCATATAGCAGCAGGAGCAGCTCATATCAATGCATCATATAGCAGCAGCAGAAGCAGCTCATAGCAATTCATCGTATAGTGGATTAGAATGAAAATTTGGCAAAATAATCAAAGGAGATCCTCACCTTGTTGGATGAGCTCATCCTTCAATAGCACCTCAGGGCCATGGCCTGGGTGGAGGGGAGGGGGAATAAGGTGCCTTCTGCCGCAGTGTGGCATCAGCAGTAGTTGTGCAGCGTCCGCCGGAGTAGTGCAATGGACGAACCACAGTGGAGCAGCTACTGGAGACCATGAGAATGAGGGGCGGCGCCATCGGGAGGAGCACCCAGGGAGATTTTCCCCTACCCGCCGGCCATGTAGCCTAACTGGACATAGCATCGTCAAGGACCAGGCCAGATGGGACCAGTGGCGACGGCTCGCTGGAGGAACCCTGGTGCTGCAGGCAGGGGATCAAGGTAGAGGGAAAGGGGAGAGGAGATGCAAACGGGCAGGCAAATGAATGCTTGCGTGTTTGTTTTTACTTGAGGGTCAGGTGTGACATGGGCGTCAGCAGTTGCATTTTGAGTGTAATATAGGCAGACAATAGAGTCATTTCACTATTCCCCTTCCCTTCAATTTTTAGTGAGGTTCTATCCGAAACACCCCCCTCCTAAGCAAAATTAGTTAAGCCCAAGCCCATAACTCAAAAATGACTTCTTTACATCTTTTATGGATTATTTTGACAATATGCCCTGAAAAGGCAGAATTGAACTGGCACTTAACCTGCAATTCAATTGTGCCTGCAATGATGAATCACTCTTGCCTGCTATGTGTACATTTAGGCATCATCATACATGGCATAACCTAATACATGTGCATTCCATTGTAGAATCTGGAATATGCAATGTTTATGTTAGTTCATACGTTGCACATGATGTTTAAATGCCCCCTAAATCTGGTCAGTCAAGTGATGGTTTGTAAGCCTCCTTCTTTGCTTCTTTTCTTGATATGTAAGATTTGCTCACACATCTGTTTCAATTGCTTGTTTGCATCAGCCAGCCATACTAGGACTATTTGCTTTGATTACTTGTTGTTCTTGACCTAACACTCTAACAGAGCTTGTCAATGATTTAAACACTAAGGGTTGCTGTAGTGGGGCCTTGTCTAACTCATATGTGACATAAAGGTTTGGCTGTACACTACAGTAGGCTCTCCAAGAGTACCTAGAGATCCAGTTCAAAGGTATGCCTAGTTTTTACATAGTGCAGACATAGTAAATGCTCATTTCATTGTGTGCAAGTGCAAGAGATGCGGCATGTTTCATTATGTGGTGTTGTTTTGTTATAATCTCATCCTTTTGTGTTCACAGACTGGAAAGTATGCATATTTATCTTTAAAGGAGACGAGTAACTAGTTTGTGTCACCTTGCAGAGGGGGTGCAATGAAGATAAGATTGAGGATTTCCAAGTATAGGATGTTAGGAAGGAGCCTGGCAAGAGAAGTAGGAGTTGCGCTGAGCCTCTTCAACCTGCTAAGGTAAGTTATTGTATGCAACTCAACAGTTCAATCCTTGTTTGTTTCAGGCATAGTTAATTTTATGTTTTCAATTGCTTTATTTGTCCTCACTTAATGAGATGCCCAAATAATTATGCCTGATGTTCGGTACTTGTATCACTATTAGTTGACATAATAAAATGCCTTACCATTTAATTACTCTGCCGAAGTGTGCCTGAAGCTTTGAAGTCTATTAACCAACTATTATTGCTTGAGGCTCACAATCTAGTTTATACTACGCTAATGATTGCATAGTTTTGCCTGCTATAGTATGTTTGTATGAAACCCTCTGCTGTTCATTATGCTCCCTAAGACTTTAATTGAGGTATAGAATGGCCAACTGCTTGCTTACTTATACGCAACGTGATGTCTAAATTTGTAACTTGTCTGTGTTTTCGATTGGGCACCAACATCATGCTCCTCTGGTGAGCTAAGAGGGATTTCTGTATGCAGGCTGCACGGACTATCTTTCTTATAATTTTTAAAATATCACCTGCTTATGCTTCATGACGTGTAACATTTTTTTTGTGTGGAAGTGACGTGTAACATTATTGTTAGTCCTATTTTGCCATGTAGTACAAAATAGTGTCTTGTTTGCTTCACTGTTGTAACTATATTTCTGCCCTAGTCATGTGTACTTACAGAAACATTTCAGGATGAAGTGACATCAACACAAAAATCTACGAGCAGTGCGGCATGGCCGTTACCGAATGATTATGGATTGGAATTGGAATGTGCTGATGTTCTTGATGAGGACATCAATACAATTGTTACACCCACAACCCCTGCTGCTATACATACTGGACCAATTACTAGAGCTCGTGCACGCCAACTAAATTACCAGGTACTTTCGTTTCTTGGTAATGATTCTAATGTTCATGAGAATATGATGCTGCCTAAATTGGATACATTTGTTTTGCTTACAACTGAAGGGCCTAGCTTGGAGAAGGATGAACATTGGAGCAAGAACAAGCATGCAGATGATGGCATGCGCAAGGGAAACAAGAACGGAGTTACAAGTGATGATTTCAGGACTTTGAAGCCACCATAATGGGTGCATGAAGCCTTGGACGAAATATACAAGATGCCACTTCATAAATTTCGTCCCGAGGCTATTTTAGGTGCTGCGTCACCTTTTTATTGGGCCAGGCCCATGTAATTTCGAAATACATAAGTATAGGCTATTTTTAGAGTCCGTATGTGTGGGGAAACAAGAGATAGGGTTGATTTCGGACCCCTCCACCAAGGGCCACGAAATTCCCCCCCTCTTCCTCCATATATACAGCCCTTAGGGCATCGTTTGGACTTTGGGTTTTGTTTAGATTAAAAGTTCGCCATAGCTGCAACTTCGCGTACTTCGTTTGTGTTCAACGACCAGACAAAGGCGTCGCAGAACCCCACCTTGATCAATAAAGCTTTCGTCTTATATTCGCAATATCCAGATTGCAATCTCAGTTTCTTGCTTGTTCTTCGTTTGCTCGCAGGAAACAGACCCTCGTGGTCAGGTTGATCGTGCTCCGGCGTGGTCAATAACCTCTCGGAGTTGGTTTAGCGATTGCTAAGGCGCGACGTCCTCGCACGTTCGTAGTCGGATCGTCAAAGTCGACCTCCAACAAAGCGATATCCATCATCTCATCGAAAGACGGGACACCTTTGCCTCTATCAAGTGGTATCAGATTTCCAGGTTGCTCGGTGAGATTTTACAGTTTTTCGTAGTTTAGATCGAGTCTGTTCTTCATACCTACAGTCCACGAAAAAGCCACAAAAAAAATTAGGGTTAGCTCATCATATCCGAACCAATCTGAGCCTTTGCATAATCTTTTTAAGGTTTTGCTTTGTTGAATTTGCGGTTGCATCGTCGTGTCTAGTTGCTGGTCTTAGAGTCTAGTCTTTTAGAGTTTCGAGTTCTGGTCATAAGTTGTCACGCCGCCGCCGCACTATCATCATCGCCCCTGCCATCTACCACCACCGCTCTGAATCCGTATCCATATACCACCACCAATCCGTGCCCATATACCACCACCGATCCATATCCATATACTACCAACGCTACCACCACCGCTGCCATATACCACCACCATATATCCACCACCAATCCGAGTTCCTTGCTTATTAGGTTTGTTTTCGGGATCCATCCAGATTCCGATTCGTGTTTCCTTGCCGGAGTAGGTTTCGGAAAAAAAAGAGTCGGGTAGCCACGCTCCGTTTAGGCCCAAAATTTTTCGAAAACGCATTTTTCGAAAAAAATTCTGGCTATCCTATTTTTAGGTGTTTCTGAGTGTTTTGAGACAGGTGCCATTATAGGAAGTTTTTTTTGACCTGTTTCCAATTTTTGGGTCCGGGCAGTCGAAAAAAAAAATTTGGTCGAAAAAAAAAAATTCGTGCCCATCCTGTCAGTTTGACCTAGGAAGAGTTTTGAGACACTCGCCATTATAGTGATTTTTCGCAAAAAAAAAGCAGCGCAAAAAAAAAGAGCGCAAAAAAAAGAGCGAAAAAAAAATTCAGAGTGTGCTTTTCCCTTGTTTACGTGCCGCGCCGTGATTTTGTTGGTGTTCTAGGCTCGCGTCTCTAGCACAGTCTAGCCTAGGACCAGCACAGTACCGTCGTTGAGCGTTTATTCAACTTTGCATCTCTGAATTGATTATTGCTGACCCTTTTTGCTACCATACTATAAGCCTTCCCAGCTCTACATACATCTACGTCGTGTGTTTGACTCTCCCTGGTAATCGCTCTATCCAAGCTTTGAGAGTTTTTGACTACAACGGTTGCCGATCACCGCCTGCTGCTGGGTAAGAACTGGTAAGAATTTGAGATTTGCTTGACGGATTTGTGATACACCACCACCACTTCTTAGTAGTCTGTAGGATCATATTCTTGTGTGTTTCTATTGCTGCTAACCATGCCAGGATCACAAGCCGACGAGATTGACTGGGAGAACTTATCGAACAAGGAGCTTCATGATAAGTTTCAGCAAATGATGACTGAACAGGTACAAGATGTGCTGAACAATTTTGAAGAGGCCATGGAGAAGATCACTGGCTTTGAGAAGACGTTCGAAACAAAGCTCGATAACAGATTTAATGAACTGCTTGCGCGTCTTCCACCACCGGCTGCACCTGTCGTACCTCTGCAACAACAACAACTACGCCCCCTTCCGAATCAGTATGGACGAGCACAGCGTGTTCCTATTGAGCTAGGACAAAATTCTGGTGCCGCTGTTACTGCTGTTGGTGCTTCTTTGGCTCCTGCTACTGCTCCTGCTGGTACCCAGGAGGATGATGAGTATGCGGGCGATTATGAGGACGAGGTTGATCAAAATCAGATCTACGAGCAGCCACCAGCACCACCACCAGCAGGTCGACCTCAGGTATATATTCGTAATGGTAGGCCTGCACCACCACCTCAGGTACAAGATGATGTCCATATTCCTAAACTGAAATTGAATATTCCACCATTTGAGGGTAGATATGTTCCTGATATATATCTTACTTGGGAGTTAGAAACTGAACAACGATTTACATGTTTACAATATCCTGAGGAGAGACGAGTTGCTGCTGCTGTTTGTGCTTTCACTAGTTTTGCATGTGTATGGTGGTCTGAACATTGTAGATTATATCCTACTCCAACTACTTGGGCTGCTTTGAAAACTGCTATGCGTACGCGTTGGGTTCCACCATATTATCAACGTGAATTGCTTCAAAAATTGCAGCGTTTAAGACAAGGGAAAAATTCTGTAGAAGAATATTATCAGGAATTACAAACTGGCATGATTAGATGTGGTATTGTTGAGGAGAATGAAGCTATGCTTGCACGTTTTCTGGGTGGATTAAATAGAGAGATTCAGACCATTCTAGACTATAAGGAGTATACTAATATCACTCGTTTATTCCATCTTGCTTGTAAAGCTGAACGTGAAGTGCAGGATCGACAAGCATTGGGGCGAACTAACTTTTCTGCAGGCCGACCTTCATCATGGACACCACGTGCATCTTCTACTTCAACTGCACCAGCACCTCTGATAGAGGCGAGGGTCCCGATCTTTCGATGAGATGATAACTATCAATTTGGTGGAGACGACTTTCACGATCCGACTACAAACGTGCACGACGTTGCGCCTTAGCAATCGCTAAACCAATCTCCTGAGGTTACTGACGATGCTGGAAGCACGGTCAGCCTGACCACGAAGGTCTATTCCTGCAAGCAATCGAAGAACGAGCAAGAATATGATAAAAGCAATCTGAATATTGCAAATATGTATGAAGTATTGATAAAGGTGGGGATCCGAAAGCGGTCTTGGTCTGGTCGTTGGACACAAACGAAGTACACGAAGTTGCGTTGGCTAACTTTTAACTAAACAAATCCCAAGGAAAAGCTACTAGATGGATCTACTTATATAGGAGCAAGGGGTGGCGGCCAAGGAGGTGGGAGGACGTCCCAAGGCAGCCTAAAACTAAATCTAGGTCGTACAAGGCCAATGGGCTCAAGTGGAGGTGATGTAACACCTTTGGACTTGTAGTTTGACTCGGATTCTGCTGCAGCATCAGATTGTTTCGTACACAACTCAACGCTCCGGACGAATTTGAAGGTGATTCCAATTGGGTTGGAAAGTGCACGAAATCTAGTTTCCAACAAAAAAAGAATCACCCAATTCGGAGTCCGTATGAAAAACTTGTGTGCGTTTTGAGTCAGATATGTCTGTGCAGTCCGAATCTGAATCCAGAACGTGAGAGACTTGGACTCTATCTTCTCTTGGGCCAAAAGTGACGTGAGAGAACTTTTTGGACAGAAAATAAACATCTCTTTCTTCCTTATCTTCATATGTGGATTGTACAAATGTCCCATACACCTGCAATTAGACAAAACACAAAAGTGTGTGAAGTATTTTTGTTCTGGATAACATAAATAGATTATTGAATAGTTTGCACTAGAAATCACCTGACAAATATGCATATATGCAATATTTTTGGTCATATCCAAGGTAGTCATGTCCTCATCATCCTCCCCTTCTTGAAAATAAAGCCGTCCGCGGCGTTGCTTAATCTGAAATGTGGCTAACAAAAGAAACAAGGTGTACATGTTGTATATGTATATGTCATCCATTTTTACTTCCCTTGATTTTTGCATATATGACACATGAATAGATGAGTAACTTGCATAGTTCATAAAATCTAAAGCCAAAAAATTAGCACAAGAAGTAGAAGGCATGAAAATATTGCAACTCAGTTTGCACATATAAGTGAAGCTCTTACTCATTTCAAAAGATTGACAATGTTCATCATTAAACCATCCCAACATTGGTGAATAAACCTTACTTGCATCAAATTTACATGCTACAACATGCTTAAATAAGCAAATATGCAATAAGTCATTCAACACAGAATCATCACCAAGATTAGAGGTCATATCAAAATGATTAAACATTGGTTCTTTTGCATCAATAGTTAATTCAATGGGTGCACTCAAAATTGTTGGTATTTTAGTTGTTTGATCACATGGCAAAGTCAAATTATCAACGTAGTCCTCTAAAATAGGTGGTGTGATCAAAGTAGTGGGTAGCTCATCAGATGGTGCATTCAAATTGACAAGGCATTCATCATTCTCATGTAGAGATGGAAGATCAATACCTTTGTCATTACCTCTTATGATCAACTCAGATGATGTAGCCACTCTCGGGGCCGATGTGTCACATGGTGGAGGCGATGTAGTCCTGATAACAACGGATGTGGTTGTCATAGTATGCCTAGTAGTTGAAGGAACAATCATATCAACTATTGGAATGTGCACCGTGCGCTTGTTCTCCTCGTGGCCAACACGTCGTTTTATTTCCTGTTCAGCTTTGCAAGCAAGATGAAACAAATGGTCCATAGGATAACACTCTTCATGAATTAGTATCTCTTGAATATCACGGTTTAATCCTCCCCAAAATCTATCCATAAAATCATCTTCACTTTCTTCTAAAGAGGAATGCAATAAGGTAGTTTGTAAATCATCATAATATTTTGTTACAGTTTCACTACCTTGTTTTAAGTGTTGCAACTTCTTAATCATGTCACGAGTATAATAAGCAGGGACGAAAGTATGTCGCATGTTTCAAATCATCCCAAGTAGTAGGTATATAATCAGGGTGTAACCGACAATATTCACTCCACCAAACCAAAGCATAACCAGTGAAAGAACCAACCGCAACCTTAACCTTTTTATGTTCATCGAAATTATGGGAAGCAAATATATTTTTTATGTCGAACTCCCATTCAATATATAAAGAAGGTTTAAAACGGCCATTAAATGGTGGTATAGATACATTAACCTGATCATGTGCATTTGGATGTTTGTGCACCTCTCGTGACGGTTGTGGTATTTGCAAAGGTGGTGGCACGTCTCCCGCGATCGACAAAGCCCATGAATTGACTCTGGATCCTGTCATGATTTGTAGAACAAGAAATAAAACCCAAAAATAATGTTCCTATAACTACTAGGATGTGGTGGTAAAATGTTCACAGTAAAGCAAATATCAATGTCTTACAAGTTCTTACCATGCAGCAGGCGGTGATCGGCAACCAGCGGTGTCAAGTAACTCTGAATATTGAGTAAAGCGATTGCCAGGGGAGCGTACGTATACACGGTGTAGAAATATGTGGAGCTGGGTTGGCTATATATGGTAGCAAAAGATTAGCAATAATCAATTCAAAGATGCAATGTTGAATAAACGCTCAACGACGGTACTGTTCTGGTCCTAGGCTAGACCGGACTAGAGACGCGAGCCTAGAACACTAATGAGGTCACGACGTAGCACAACTAGCATCAATGAAGGATACTAAGTAGCTCTTGACAGCAAGATATAAGTGAAGATCACAACGGCAGTGAAGATAATGATGAAAAACAACTGCCAAGCAGGATATACAACAACTCTCTCTCCAACTTTCCTCTTGAAAAGTTTGAGACAATTTTCTGATAAATTCTTTCAAAGAATGCTACTAACTCAAGCTTTCCAATGCAAAAAGAATCACTCAATTCCGAGTTGATATGAGGAGTCAAAGAATTCTAAAACTGGCCTGAAAAATTGGAACAAGTTGTGTTCACGAACTTCGGAGGGCAAAAAGACCTATTTAGAAGCCGATTTTGAGGTTTCAAATATTGAACTAGCTTCTGCAACTATTTAGATGCGGCTCGTCGCTATCTTCAATTTGAGTACTCACGGAGCCAAAACTGACTTCGTATGAGGAAGATACACCTGTTTTACTGAACAGTGCGCAAAACAGATTCCAATCCGAATTCAGGTACGAGATTGATTCTAGATAGAGCCAAAAAAAATTTTCTTCTCTTTTTTTTCTCACGCCTTTTTTTTCTTTTTCTTCTCCCTTTTTTTCTTTTTTTTCTTTCCTTTTTTCTCTCTTTTTTTTTCTTTATCTTCTTTTTCTCCCTCTTTCCAAGATAAACTAGATAAGATGCAGATTCGATCAAGTGAAGATGTGAACGATCTCAACTATTATTATGACAATGAATGGTGGGTAGCACGTGGTGGAAATTGATGGATGGGTGGTGGACAGCGGAAGAGATAATGATGCAGCGGTGGCGTGACTAATGTGAACAGAACTCGAAACTCTAAACGAACTAGACACTAAGACCAGCAACTCGACACGACGATGCAACCGATAATTCAACTATGCAAGCAATGAAAAGAAAATTGCAAAGGCTCAGACTGGCTTGGACCAAAGATGAATAGATCTAACTCTTTTTTGTGGCTTTTTCTTGGACAATAGGTAAGAAAATAAATCTAATCTAGAAAAACTGGAAATTCTCACCGAGCAACCTGAAAACTGATACCACTTGATAGAGGCGAGGGTCCCGATCTTTCGATGAGATGATAACTATCAATTTGGTGGAGACGACTTTGACGATCCGACTACAAACGTGCACGACGTTGCGCCTTAGCAATCGCTAAACCAATCTCCTGAGGTTACTGACGATGCTGGAAGCACGGTCAGCCTGACCACGAAGGTCTATTCCTGCAAGCAATCGAAGAACGAGCAAGAATATGATAAAAGCAATCTGAATATTGCAAATATGTATGAAGTATTGATAAAGGTGGGGATCCGAAAGCGGTCTTGTTCTGGTCGTTGGACACAAACGAAGTACACGAAGTTGCGTTGGCTAACTTTTAACTAAACAAATCCCAAGGAAAAGCTACTAGATGGATCTACTTATATAGGAGCAAGGGGTGGCGGCCAAGAAGGTGGGAGGACGTCCCAAGGCAGCCTAAAACTAAATCTAGGTCGTACAAGGCCAATGGGCTCAAGTGGAGGTGATGTAACACCTTTGGACTTGTAGTTTGACTCGGATTCTGCTGCAGCATCAGATTGTTTCGTCCACAACTCAACACTCCGGACGAATTTGAAGGTGATTCCAATTGGGTTGGAAAGTGCACGAAATCTAGTTTCCAACAAAAAAAGAATCACCCAATTTGGAGTCTGTATGAAAAACTTGTGTGCGTTTTGAGTCAGGTATGTCTGTGCAGTCCGAATCTGAATCCAGAACGTGAGAGACTTGGACTCTATCTTCTCTTGGGCCAAAAGTGACGTGAGAGAACTTTTTGGACAGCAAATAAACATCTCTTTCTTCCTTATCTTCATATGTGGATTGTACAAATGTCCCATACACCTGCAATTAGACAAAACACAAAAGTGTGTGAAGTATTTTTGTTCTGGATAACATAAATAGATTATTGAATAGTTTGCACTAGAAATCACCTGACAAATATGCATATATGCAATATTTTTGGTCATATCCAAGGTAGTCATGTCCTCATCAACCTCCATCCGGTGCCACCTCCAGCCGTGATACAAGAAAACAGGCACAACCACCATTATCTGCCAAGAGCGCACCTGCGGGGCCTGCACAGCGTTCTTCTTCTTCCATGGCATCAACAGGGCACACAAGTGATATTATTTGTCGTCGTTGTAAGGGAGGAGGTCATTATGCGAGGGAATGCAAATCTCCGCGTGTGATGATTGCTACCGCGGATGGTGGATATGAGTCTGCTAGTGACTATGATGAGGAGACATTGGCTCTTATTACACGTGAAGAACATGGTGGAGATGATTCTGATCATGAGACGCAATACATGGCTCCTGAAGACGCTGACAGGTATGAATGTTTAGTTGCTCAACGTGTTTTGAGTGTGCAGGTCACACAAGCTGAGCAAAATCAGAGGCACAATTTGTTCCATACCAAGGGAGTTGTGAAGGAACGTTCTGTGCGCGTCATAATAGACGGAGGGAGCTGCAACAACTTGGCTAGCATGGAGATGGTGGAGAAGCTTTCTCTCACCACAAGACCACATCCACATCCTTACTACATCCAATGGTTCAACAACAGCGGCTAGGTTAAGGTAACACGTACAGTTCGTGTGCATTTTAGTATCTCTACATATGCTGATTATGTTGATTGTGATGTGGTACCTATGCAAGCATGTTCCTTATTACTTGGTAGACCATGGCAATTTGATAAAAATTCTGTACACCATGGTAGAAACAATCACTATACTCTTGTTCATAAGGATAAAAATATTACTTTGCTTCCTATGACTCCTGATTCCATTTTGAAAGATGATATTAATAGAGCTAATAAAGCAAAACAGGAGATGAATAAAAGTGAAAATCAGATTGTGGCAAAAGAATTTGAGCAACAAATGAAGCCTAATAATAAACCATCTAGTGTTGCTTCTGAAATTAAATTGAAAAGTGCATGTTTATTTGCCACCAAATCTGATATTGATGAGCTAGATTTCAGCAAATCTGTTTGCTATGCTTTTGTGTGCAAAGAGGCATTATTTTCATTCGAGGACATGCCTTCCTCTTTGCCTCCTGCTGTCACTAACATTTTGCAGGAGTTCGCTGACGTCTTTCCACAAGACGTGCCACCGGGATTACCGCCTATTCGAGGGATTGAGCATCAGATTGACTTAATTCCCGGTGCTTCACTGCCAAACCGTGCACCATACCGTACCAATCCAGAGGAGACGAAGGAGATTATGCGTCAAGTACAAGAGCTTCTCGACAAAGGTTATATACGCGTATGTGTGTGCTGAAAAAGGCATTAATAATATTACTATTCGTTATCGTCCTTGTGCTGTTCCTATTATTCTAGTGCCGAAAAAGGATGGTACATCACGTATGTGTGTTGATTGTAGAGGCATTAATAATATTACTATTCGTTATCGTCATCCTATTCCTAGGCTAGATGATATGCTTGATGAATTGAGTGGCTCTACAATATTCTCCAAAGTTGATTTGCGTAGTGGCTACCATCAAATTCGTATGAAATTGGGAGATGAATGGAAAACAACATTTAAAACTAAGTTTGGATTATATGAGTGGTTAGTCATGCCTTTTGGGTTAACTAATGCACCTAGTACTTTCATGAGATTAATGAACGAAGTTTTACGTGCTTTCATTGGACGATTTGTGGTAGTTTACTTTGATGACATATTGATTTATAGCAGATCTTTGGAAGAACATTTGGAATATTTACGTGCTGTTTTTATTGCTCTACGTGATGCACGTTTGTTTGGTAACCTTGGGAAGTGCACCTTTTGCACCGACCGAGTATCTTTTCTTGGCTATGTTGTTACTCCACAGGGAATTGAAGTTGATAAAGCCAAGATTGAAGCTATTGAGAGTTGGCCGCAACCCAAAACGGTCACACAAGTGAGGAGTTTTCTGGGCCTCGCTGGATTCTATAGGCGTTTTGTGAGAGATTTCAGCCCATTGCTGCACCTCTCAATGAGCTTACAAAGAAAGACGTGCCTTTTCTTTGGGGTACCACACAGGAAGAAGCCTTCACGGTATTGAAAGATAAGTTGACACATGCTCCTTTACTCCAACTTCCTGATTTTAATAAGACTTTTGAGCTTGAATGTGATGCTAGTGGAATTGGATTAGGAGGTGTGTTATTACAAGATGGCAAACCTGTTGCATACTTTTCTGAAAAATTGAGTGGGCCTAGTCTGAATTATTCTACTAATGATAAAGAATTATATGCTCTTGTTCGGACTTTAGAAACATGGCAACATTATTTATGGCCCAAAGAATTTGTTATACATTCTGATCATGAATCTTTGAAACATATTAAAAGTCAAGCTAAACTGAATCGTAGACATGCTAAATGGGTTGAATTCATTGAGACTTTCCCTTATGTCATTAAACACAAGAAGGGAAAAGAAAATGTTATTGCTGATGCATTGTCTCGTCGCTATACTATGCTTTCACAACTTGACTTCAAAATATTTGGTTTGGAGACCATCAAAGATCAATATGTGCATGATGCTGATTTTAAAGATGTAATGCAGAATTGTAAAGAAGGAAGAATGTGGAACAAGTTTGTTGTTAACGATGGATTTGTGTTTCGTGCTAACAAGCTATGCATTCCAGCTAGCTCCGTTCGTCTTTTGTTGTTGGAGGAGGCGCATGGAGGAGGATTAATGGGACACTTTGGCGTGAAGAAGACGGAGGACGTACTTGCTACACATTTCTTTTGGCCAAAGATGAGACGGGATGTTGAGCGTTTTATTGCTCGCTGCACTACATGTCAAAAAGCTAAGTCACGACTCAATCCTCATGGTTTATATATGCCTTTGCCTGTACCTAGTGTTCCTTGGGAGGATATATCTATGGACTTTGTTTTAGGTTTACCTCGAACAAAGAAGGGGAGGGATAGCATATTTGTTGTCGTGGATAGATTCTCGAAAATGGCACACTTTATACCATGTCATAAAAGCGATGATGCTGTTAATGTTGCTGATTTGTTCTTTCGTGAAATTATTCGCTTGCATGGTGTGCCAAATACTATTGTTTCAGATCGTGATACTAAATTTCTTAGCCACTTTTGGAGATGTTTATGGGCTAAGTTGGGGACTAAACTGCTTTTTAGTACTACTTGTCACCCCCAAACTGATGGACAAACTGAAGTAGTCAATATGACGAGACCTCGAACATACGCCATTGGACACAAGGTGAATTCACTCCTCTGAGGACATCAATACAATTGTTACACCCACAGCCCCTGCTGCTATACATACTGGACCAATTACTAGAGCTCGTGCACGCCAACTAAATTACCAGGTACTTTTGTTTCTTGGTAATGATTCTAATGTTCATGAGAATATGATGCTGCCTAAATTGGATACATTTGTTTTGCTTACAAATGAAGGGCCTAGCTTGGAGAAGGATGAACATTGGAGCAAGAACAAGCATGGAGATGATGGCATGCGCAAGGGGAACAAGAACGGAGTTACAAGTGATGATTTCAGGACTTTGAAGCCACCATAATGGGTGCATGAAGCCTTGGACGAAATATACAAGATGCCACTTCATAAATTTCGTCCCGAGGCTATTTTAGGTGCTGCGTCACCTTATTATTGGGCCAGGCCCATGTAATTTCGAAATACATAAGTATAGGCTATTTTTAGAGTCCGTATGTGTGGGGAAACAAGAGATAGGGTTGATTTTGGACTCCTCCACCAAGGGCCACGAAATTCCCCCCTCTTCCTCCATATATACAGCCCTTAGGGCATCGTTTAGACTTTGGGTTTTGTTTAGATTAAAAGTTCGCCATAGCTGCAACTTCGCGTACTTCGTTTGTGTTCAACGACCAGACAAAGGCGTCACAGAACCCCACCTTGATCAATAAAGCTTTCATCTTATATTCGCAATATCCAGATTGCAATCTTAGTTTCTTGCTTGTTCTTCGTTTGCTCGCAGGAAACAGACCCTCGTGGTCAGGTTGATCGTGCTCCGGCGTGGTCAATAACCTCTCGGAGTTGGTTTAGCGATTGCTAAGGCGCGACGTCCTCGCACGTTCGTAGTCGGATCGTCAAAGTCGACTTCCACCAAAGCGAAATCCATCATCTCATCGAAAGACGGGACACCTTTGCCTCTATCAAGGGAGTTGTGAAAGAACGTTCTGTGCGCGTCATAATAGACGGAGGGAGCTGCAACAACTTGGCTAGCATGGAGATGGTGGAGAAGCTTTCTCTCACCACAAGACCACATCCACATCCTTACTACATCCAATGGTTCAACAACAGCGGCAAGGTTAAGGTAACACGTACTGTTCGTGTGCATTTTAGTATCTCTACATATGCTGATTATGTTGATTGTGATGTGGTACCTATGCAAGCATGTTCCTTATTACTTGGTAGACCATGGCAATTTGATAAAAACTCTGTACACCATGGTAGAAACAATCACTATACTCTTGTTCATAAGGATAAAAATATTACTTTGCTTCCTATGACTCCTGATTCCATTTTGAAAGATGATATTAATAGAGCTAATAAAGCAAAACAGGAGAAGAATAAGAGTGAAAATCAGATTGTGGCAAAAGAATTTGAGCAACAAATGAAGCCTACTAATAAACCATCTAGTGTTGCTTCTGAAATTAAATTGAAAAGTGCATGTTTATTTGCCACCAAATCTGATATTGATGAGCTAGATTTCAGCAAATCTGTTTGCTATGCTTTTGTGTGCAAAGAGGCATTATTTTCATTCGAGGACGTGCCTTCCTCTTTGCCTCCTGCTGTCACTAACATTTTGCAGGAGTTCTCTGACGTTTTTCCACAAGACGTGCCACCGGGATTACCGCCTATTCGAGGGATTGAGCATCAGATTGACTTAATTCCCGGTGCTTCACTGCCAAACCGTGCACCATACCGTACCAATCCAGAGGAGACGAAGGAGATTATGCGTCAAGTACAAGAGCTTCTCGACAAAGGTTATATACGCGAATCCCTTAGTCCTTGTGCTGTTCCTATTATTCTAGTGCCGAAAAGGGATGGTACATCACGTATGTGTGTTGATTGTAGAGGCATTAATAATATTACTATTCGTTATCGTCATCCTATTCCTAGGCTAGATGATATGCTTGATGAATTGAGTGGCTCTACAATATTCTCCAAAGTTGATTTGCGTAGTGGCTACCATCAAATTCGTATGAAATTGGGAGATGAATGGAAAACAGCATTTAAAACTAAGTTTGGATTATATGAGTGGTTAGTCATGCCTTTTGGGTTAACTAATGCACCTAGTACTTTCATGAGATTAATGAACGAAGTTTTACGTGCTTTCATTGGACGATTTGTGGTAGTTTACTTTGATGACATATTGATTTATAGCAGATCTTTGGAGGAACATTTGGAACATTTACGTGCTGTTTTTATTGCTCTACGTGATGCACGTTTGTTTGTTAACCTTGGGAAGTGCACCTTTTGCACCGACCGAGTATCTTTTCTTGGCTATGTTGTTACTCCACAGGGAATTGAAGTTGATAAAGCCAAGATTGAAGCTATTGAGAGTTGGCCGCAGCCCAAAACGGTCACACAAGTGAGGAGTTTTCTTGGCCTCGCTGGATTCTATAGGCGTTTTGTGAGAGATTTCAGCACCATTGCTGCACCTCTCAATGAGCTTACAAAGAAAGATGTGCCTTTTCTTTGGGGTACCGCACAGGAAGAAGCCTTCACGGTATTGAAAGATAAGTTGACACATGCTCCTTTACTCCAACTTCCTGATTTTAATAAGACTTTTGAGCTTGAATGTGATGCTAGTGGAATTGGATTAGGAGGTGTGTTATTACAAGATGGCAAACCTGTTGCATACTTTTCTGAAAAATTGAGTGGGCCTAGTCTGAATTATTCTACTTATGATAAAGAATTATATGCTCTTGTTCGGACTTTAGAAACATGGCAACATTATTTATGGCCCAAAGAATTTGTTATACATTCTGATCATGTATCTTTGAAACATATTAGAAGTCAAGCTAAACTAAATCGTAGACATGCTAAATGGGTTGAATTCATTGAGACTTTCCCTTATGTCATTAAACACAAGAAGGGAAAAGAAAATGTTAGTGCTGATGCATTGTCTCGTCGCTATACTATGCTTTCACAACTTGACTTCAAAATATTTGGTTTGGAGACCATCAAAGATCAATATGTGCATGATGCTGATTTTAAAGATGTAATGCAGAATTGTAAAGAAGGAAGAATGTGGAACAAGTTTGTTGTTAACGATGGATTTGTGTTTCGTGCTAACAAGCTATGCATTCCAGCTAGCTCCGTTTGTCTTTTGTTGTTGCAGGAGGCGCATGGAGGAGGATTAATGGGACACTTTGGCGTGAAGAAGACGGAGGACGTACTTGCTACACATTTCTTTTGGCCAAAGATGAGACGGGATGTTGAGCGTTTTATTGCTCGCTGCACTACATGTCAAAAAGCTAAGTCACGACTCAATCCTCATGGTTTATATATGCCTTTGCCTGTACCTAGTGTTCCTTGGGAGGATATATTTATGGACTTTCTTTTAGGTTTACCTCGAACAAAGAAAGGGAGGGATAGCATATTTGTTGTCGTGGATAGATTCTCGAAAATGGCACACTTTATACCATGTCATAAAAGCGATGATGCTATTAATGTTGCTGATTTGTTCTTTCGTGAAATTATTCGCTTGCATGGTGTGCCAAATACTATTGTTTCAGATCGTGATACTAAATTTCTTAGCCACTTTTGGAGATGTTTATGGGCTAAGTTGGGGACTAAACTGCTTTTTAGTAGTACTTGTCACCCCCAAACTGATGGACAAACTGAAGTAGTCAATAGAACGTTGTCTACTATGCTTAGGGCTGTTTTGAAGAATAATAAGAAAATGTGGGAGGAATGCTTGCCTCATATTGAATTTGCTTATAATCGTTCATTGCATTCTACTACTAAGATGTGCCCTTTTGAAGTTGTGTATGGTTTCCTACCTCGTGCACCTATTGATTTGTTGCCTCTTCCATCTTCGGAGAAGGTTAATTTTGATGCTAAACAACGTGCTGAATTGATTTTAAAAATGCATGAGTTAACTAAGGAAAACATTGAGCGCATGAATGCTAAATATAAACTTGCTGGAGATAAGGGTAGAAAACATGTTGTGTTTGCACCTGGAGATCTTGTTTGGTTACATTTGCGTAAGGATAGATTTCCTGATTTGCGCAAATCAAAGTTAATGCCACGTGCTGATGGTCCCTTTAAGGTGTTAGAGAAAATAAATGATAATGCATATAAACTTGAGCTGCCTGCAGAAACATTGCAGATTTGAAGCCTTATTTGGGTGAGGAAGATGAACTTCCGTCGAGGACGACTTCATTTCAAGAAGGGGAGGATGATGAGGACATCAATACAATTGTTACACCCACAACCCCTGCTGCTATACATACTGGACCAATTACTAGAGCTCGTGCACGCCAACTAAATTACCAGGTACTTTCATTTCTTGGTAATGATTCTAATGTTCATGAGAATATGATGCTGCCTAAATTGGATACATTTGTTTTGCTTACAAATGAAGGGCCTAGCTTGGAGAAGGATGAACATTGGAGCAAGAACAAGCATGGAGATGATGGCATGCGCAAGGGAAACAAGAACGGAGTTACAAGTGATGATTTCAGGACTTTGAAGCCACCATAATGGGTGCATGAAGCCTTGGACGAAATATACAAGATGCCACTTCATAAATTTCGTCCCGAGGCTATTTTAGGTGCTGCGTCACCTTATTATTGGGCCAGGCCCATGTAATTTCGAAATACATAAGTATAGACTATTTTTAGAGTCCGTATGTGTGGGGAAACAAGAGATAGGGTTGATTTCGGACCCCTCCACCAAGGGCCACGAAATTCCCCCCTCTTCCTCCATATATACAGCCCTTAGGGCATCGTTTAGACTTTGGGTTTTGTTTAGATTAAAAGTTCGCCATAGCTGCAACTTCGCGTACTTCGTTTGTGTTCAACGACCAGACAAAGGCGTCACAGAACCCCACCTTGATCAATAAAGCTTTCATCTTATATTCGCAATATCCAGATTGCAATCTCAGTTTCTTGCTTGTTCTTCGTTTGCTCGCAGGAAACAGACCCTCGTGGTCAGGTTGATCGTGCTCCGGCGTGGTCAATAACCTCTCGGAGTTGGTTTAGCGATTGCTAAGGCGCGACGTCCTCGCACGTTTGTAGTCGGATCGTCAAAGTCGACTTCCACCAAAGCGAAATCCATCATCTCATCGAAAGACGGGACACCTTTGCCTTTATCAGAGAAGGATGAACATTGGAGCAAGAACAAGCATGGAGATGATGGCATGCGCAAGGGAAACAAGAACGGAGTTACAAGTGATGATTTCAGGACTTTGAAGCCACCATAATGGGTGCATGAAGCCTTGGACGAAATATACAAGACGCCACTTCATAAATTTCGTCCTGAGGCTATTTTAGGTGCTGCGTCACCTTATTATTGGGCCAGGCCCATGTAATTTCGAAATACATAAGTATAGGCTATTTTTAGAGTCCGTATGTGTGGGGAAACAAGAGATAGGGTTGATTTCGGACCCCTCCACCAAGGGCCACGAAATTCCCCCCCTCTTCCTCCATATATACAGCCCTTAGGGCATCGTTTAGACTTTGGGTTTTGTTTAGATTAAAAGTTCGCCATAGCTGCAACTTCGCGTACTTCGTTTGTGTTCAACGACCAGACAAAGGCGTCACAGAACCCCACCTTGATCAATAAAGCTTTCATCTTATATTCGCAATATCCAGATTGCAATCTCAGTTTCTTGCTTGTTCTTCGTTTTCTCGCAGGAAACAGACCCTCGTGGTCAGGTTGATCGTGCTCCGGCGTGGTCAATAACCTCTCGGAGTTGGTTTAGCGATTGCTAAGGCGCGACGTCCTCGCACGTTCGTAGTCGGATCGTCAAAGTCGACCTCCAACAAAGCGATATCCATCATCTCATCGAAAGACGAGACACCTTTGCCTCTATCAGTTCTCGAGCATCAACTAGAGTTGGCAAGACAACGTGTACATGATTGTCAACGTATAATCAACAAGTTGAGACTGGACATGCAGGTACTAGATGCAGGAGTCAAAAAATGAAACAAGACTCCGAGGTAACCATGAAGGAATTGGAGATTTTGCAGACTGAAATTTGTGCTATCTGAATCTGGCCAATCCTATTTTCTGAAGAGACTATAGTTGAAATGGAGTTAAGTTGATGCGCGTCCACAATGTCTGAGTTGTATTTGCCCAGTGTATGAAATTTGTTGTTTGTGTATGCTTTTATCACCTATGCCGAACCATAATGCCAAGTGGGTATAATCGGCTGTAATTTCTTTATTGTATAGTGTAGGATTATTCTACCTTTCTATGCCTTGATCTCTTTGTTGTATAGTGTATGCTTCTTAGAGGTGATAGTATTGAGTAGGATAATTCTTTGAATATGCTATATCGTTCAAACGGGGGCCAACTCGCCCGACCATGGCCCTTCACGGGCCGTCGGATCCATGGGCCTTCTACGTCTCGTAGGATCCATGGGCCTTCTACGTCTCGTAGGATCCATGGGCCTTCTACGTCTCACAGGATCCATGGGCCTTCTACGTCTCACAAGATCCATGGGCCTTCTACGTCTCATAGGATCCATGGGCCTTATATGTCACGTAGGATCCATGGGCCGCCGACTCATTTATGGGTCTTGTACGAGCCTTTAATGGGCCGTAGACGGGCCTATAATGGAAATAGTATGTTTTATGGGCTGACCAAAACGGGCCGTTAATAGGCCGTATTTGGTGATGCTATGAAAATGGCCCAACAGACTAACGGACCATAAACGGGCCGACTGTAACGACGGGCTGAATTTGGCCCACAAGCAGAAAATGACAGTAATGGGCCGTAAGTAACCGAATGCTGCAAATGAGCCCATGAATAAATGGGCCCTCAGAAGGCCGAAAGTTAACTTGGGCTGGAAACGGCCCAACGGAATGATGGCCCGTTAATGGGTATAAAGTGTCACACTGTTCATTACGGGCCAGTTTCACCGTGGGCCGTTAATGGGTGTAAAGTAATACACTGTTCATTACGGGCCAGTTTCAGCACGGGCCGCTAATGGGCCAAGAGTTACAAAGGGCCTCATATGGGCCGAAAGATGTCATGGGCCATACATGGGCCAGAAGTGAAAATGGGGTGGAATCATATTGGATGGCCCAGATGACGCTATTGGGCCTAATTTGCATAGGGCGTAACGGGCCTTGGGTTAGCGGGTTGTAAATGGGCTATATGATAACAGGCCATTAACAGGCTTTCCATGGGCCGGCCCGCCAGCTTTTTACCAAGTCAAACGGGCCAGCCTTTTCACAGGAATGGGCCACTGTTGGGCCGTGCCACATGTCGACGTATCATTGGCGCCATTTGTCCAGTGGGTGGATGAGATCTGTCCCAATGATGAGCCGACACGTGCTTCCTCCAGCCAATGATGATTTTATGCGTGGAAAATCCCCATTGGTCGGGGCTGTTAACGGGTTATCGGATCCAAAACCTGACCCGATAGCTTAACGGCGTTCCATTACGGTGGATGCCATGTGTCGGTCAGCCTTGACGAAAGCACTTCTGTGACGCGCAATTTATTGTCATGGAAGTGGACACATCCATGATGATAATTTTGGTAATGTCATGGAACACTTCTACGACAGCACAGGTATGACTATCTTGATTCTGTCATAAAATCGTCATGGATGTACATGCATGACAAAAAATATAACCTGCTATGACAAATTCATATCATCACAGAAGTGTATTTTTTTTGTAGTGCTAGTTTAATTAGCACTAACCTAGGTTAAACTAACTAAGTTTAAACCTAAACTAGTTTAATAAGCCAGGTGGGGCCCGCATATCAGTGAGTCAGTGGCTTAACTAAAATTAGTTATTAATTTAACCAAAAGTTAGTAGGGGCCGGGCCCACACGTCAGTGACCCACTAGGGTCAAACAGTGGTCAAACCCGGGTCAACTGGGTCAAAACCTGCTGGCGACTCGATGCCGGCGAGGTCAGACGTGGCAGAGAGCTGCGGGTTTCACGCTCCGGCGTCCAAACGGATGGAGGAGACCACCTACGGACAGCTGGTGATCCCGCGCGTCGAGTTGTGCGGTCAGTTACGCCAGGGGCGACCTATATCGACGGCGGCGAGCTCAAAGGGGCGGCCGGAGTTCAGGTCTCAGCAGTTTCAGCGTTGTGGTGCACAGTAGGAGCAACTGGAGGGGGTTGTAGCTCTAGGTGACGGTATCCACGGTGGCGTCATGGCCGGCGGAGCCGAGCTCGCGGCTCCGGTGGAATCGGCGGCTACAGGACAGGAATGAGCTCGGGGAGGAAGGGGAAAGGCGTAGCAGCTCACATCGAGTTGAACGGAGGCCTCTACGTGCTCGGGGAGTTGCTGGTGATGACGGGAGGTCATCGGCGATGTCGGTGGCCCGAGGAGGAAGAAGACGTCGGGGACGATGCTCCAGAGCTCTTCCCGTCGCGTGGCTCGGTGAAGACGGCGTATGGGTCCACTATGGAGCTCGAGGTCACATCGGAGAGGCAGGGGGAGGCTGTGGTCGCGGTGGTGCTCATCGGCGCACTCTGGCTCGTTCGGGCGGTCGTGAAGGAGAGGGCAGAGGAGAGGAAAGAGACACGGGGAGGGTGAGGGAGTGGGCCAGGGAGCTGCGTCGCGTCTCGAGGGCGTGAGGGGGAAAGGAGAGCTCGCCAGCGTGAAGCAAGAGCTGGTGTAGCCGCCGTCGTGCTCCGGTTCGCCTCTGCCTACTGGCAAAGGTAGAAGACGGTCATGCCCCTGTGGGCTAGGCCTCTAAAGTGGTGGACTGGCCCCTCTGGTGGCTGCATAGGTGAGGCCAGGTAAGCTCCAGGTAAGGTTTCTCTGTTTTATTTTATTTCTATTTTCTATTTTTTTGCCTCTGTTTGAGCTTAGGAAAAATACCAAGGCATTTCCTAAAATCCTGAAAATATTCATGGAAACTTGCTGAATTATTTCAGTGGCCCAAAAATAGTTCCAACATTATTTGAACATTTAAATTATTTATAGTATTTAAATGCCCAAAGTCAAATACAATAAGATTTAATTCAAAATTCCATAATGGCATAGAAATAGGTGCATCATTTTTGGCAGAGGTTTTCACCTTTAACAAAAATCATGAACTTTTCTAAAGGGCATTTGGGTTCATTGAAGATATTTTTATTGAACCTAGTTGAATTCATTTGGTGCTAGGGTTTCAACAATCCCCATTTCAAGTTTCTGAGAAAATTTAAACATGATGCAACAACAGATGCTAGCTCTAGACAGACCAGAGCTAGGGATGTGACAACTCACCCCCACTAAACAGGAATCTCGTCCCGAGATTCGAGCGTAGGGCAAGATGGAAGGAGGAACGCAAACTAATACAATCTTCACGATCCCGGTTTCACTTCGAAGAACGTTGATTCGATCACTATCTTCGTCTCAATTTCTCGCCCTGAGCACTCCAACCAATCATGGCAATGAGAGGAAAGGGAAAACGCTAGAAGGATCGATCTTCTCGAAGATCGAACAACTCAGATCAACTCACGGAGTGAGACATGGCAACATCTCTCGAGCTGAGACACGAAACATACATCTAGAGGGATGGAGTGAACAGATGACGAAGGTTCACTAGGTATGCAACAATCCCACACTTAAGAGGGTGGTGAATGGTTGTCAATGTAGCGAGGAGTTGAGTTGCCATGATGCCATAACGAGACATCTTAGATGAGGTGACTCATAGAATCATCCCTTAAGTGGCAAAAAGAATTACCTTTGATTCAAGGATCATTGAAGCTCTTTATACCAGCTTAACGCAAATCATAATCGATCATTTGAAGGAGTCCGGACGAATGACATACCCGGACTGGAATGGATGATGTGGATTACCTTGTTGAAGACAACGCAATGGATGATTTTGCTTATCATTGGAAATGGATTGGACCCATGGTAGAACGGCACATTGGTGGTGCAAGCTAGGAACAAAATGCAAATGCTGGGAATGATTCTGGTAACTAGGGAGAAACTCAACAGTAGAGATGGATTCCGTTGTGGGAATGGTTATAGCATAACCTAGGAAGCTGGGAGCAATCCCAGTTAGTGTCGATGATAACACCTGGTGCTTGTGCATGCTTTCAAGAACTTGAGCATTTCCATATTCATCAAGGTTTTACCAATATCCGTGTCAAGGATCCTGGCAACACAACATACCACCATGATGGATAGTGGTGGACGATGCAGATGCAGAGGAAGATAACACTTTCTCAGGTTTCATCTTAGCGAAGCCAAGGAAACAAAATCTTGATGATCGACCGGGAAACATTTAGCACTCCGCTTCTAATGTTCTTCTTGATGTGCTAGCGTAACCCATTTGTAGATATGGTTTGGTATCTTGAACATCAGGTAAAAGGTCAGACTTCGGGATCTCAAGAATCCATAAGGAACAATTGTTGGAGTAAATCCTACGAAATCCTTATGGGGAGGTGGCCAACTTTCTCAATCAAGATACTACAATAGTAGGTCTTCCGGTTGGGTGTGTTGGCTAAGACATCCAATTTACCGGGTTACAAAGAGACCACTATTATAGTTCTTGGGAAACGTTCAACCATGATATCTGCTTGAGATTCAGATCTGGTTGGTGTCAAGATATTCCAGACTCATCAAGTCTAGAAAGAAAGATGAAAGTTTGCAACACAATTCGACGAGATGACGTTGCACGATTCTCGGGGAATGAACTATGATAGCAAGCTCCAAAACATGAGCTGGTTCTACTACACACATGTGAACATGTTGTCCCAGACAAGCATGAACACATGGTAGTCTTACAACAAAACACTACTGAGTTCAGGAGGGGAAACCATCAACGAGGATAGCGAAGTCCTAACATAAGTCATGATTCTTAAGAAGGAACTTCTTCTCCTTGAACAAATCAATCAGTGGCTTGGTGTGCTAGGGACACATATAGAGTGAAGGTTGCGAGTCTCCAAACCACAGAATACTTCGCACATGTGCATGACTGATTTGGGATGATTCCAAGGAAGCAACATTGAATTTCTCGAATCCATGGCGGCAACTTGCATCAAATGCACATGAATTAGAGGAAGTCACTTCTTTCATCCGAACATATGCTTCATGAGCTAGCATGAACAAATGCCTTCAAAAGTTTCCAACACTAGCTTATTGTTCAACAAGATTATGGAGAAGATAAGGATGTTGTCTATGGGCTCAACAACAATTCATCCAGGTTTACATAAAAATGGAATTCCATAATTATGTGAACAAGTTATAGCATTGGTCAGACCCAAAAGATATAATGGTGTATGCTTGATGGATCAACCACGAGTATAACAACATTATGAACATCATTAGTTCTGATTTGATTTGAGAATAGCCCACACTCAAATCAAAGTTTTGGCAAGACAATAGGTCCAACAACTGGTCACGAGGATCAATCGATGAAGATATCATCTTTCTTCAACACACATACAAGATATCCCTTGGAATGAACTAAGTCGGACAAGCTTCCATCTTCCAACTCTCCAAGTTGTTGTTCAGCTTAACCAACTAGCTCAGGGGTACCCAACACAGATTCTTGGAGAAAGGGTGGTTACAAGAAACCAACTTGATCACAAACTCAACATAGCGGTCACATGACGACCTGGTGATACTTTCGAGAAGATATTCGGAAAATCACAACCACCGATATGCCACTAGGCTCGAGACCAATCTTGCTTATCAGGCAAGAGGATATGATCCAATGAGCAAGAGATTGGCATAGCCCTAACTCATTGATTGGAGAGTGCACCAGAAATAAGGACTAGGTAGCACGATCAACTTTAGGGTGATGGTTCGATAATCAACACGCTAAGAATGAGGTTATTGTCCATTTAACTACCAAGCAACAGAGTTGCTAGGAGTATAGATTTCACACATTACGATTCACTTGTCGGCATTCCGGTTACAATAACACGGAAACCGAGGACTGAATAATGATGGCAAGAAGTATCACTACATCAAGAGTTCATAGAATGGTGTGCAATTCCCATGACATTCCTGACATAAAGATGGTAACACTCCAAGGTAGAACATAACAAGAGCTAGATTAGCATTTTGATCTATGGAACACAACTGCTTTGACCTAATCCTGGATATGGAAGAGGTACTGGAGTTTGTTTCTCCTAGTCATCCCGAATAGAATGGCTTGATGGACCACAAGAGTAATAGGCATCGATGAACGAATGCACACATACTCATGACTATCAATTGATAGATGAAGGTCAAAAGACAACTAAAGAGGGACAACTCAAAGGAACATATGATTTTCTGAGTTGTGGATGCATGGATTAGCATGTCGGACGAGTTCAACATATTTCTTCCGGATAACCCATGCAGAAGGGTAGAATTGGCAGAGTCACAATATAGAACGGAGAACTCGTCAAGAGCACTCCTATTGTGATCTTTCAGTTTAGAGGGGAACTTCTGCCATAAGCAGTTCATGGTATTTGGAAGAACGATATACCACAAACCTCGACAACTATCGCAAGGTAACTAATAACCTAAAGGAACTAGCAAACACTATCAACATGAAGTAAGTAGGGTGAATCTCGGGTTCAAGAACCCAAGAATAGAATGCCTACTAACTAAGTGGCATCACGGGATGCTCTCGAGAATGATGGCCAGAATCATCACACTAGGAACACAAAGCATAGCTAGATTACTAGGCGATTAGCTAAGACACCTAGGGTCATAATAATAACTCCAGCATATACGTGGAGGCAATAGAGTACCTCAACTCAGCAGTTAGTGTGATTAACCTGGCCTAAAGGAGCATCGAAACCAGAGGGAAAGGATTTTGCAAATGCATCAGACTGTGTAAAAACCTGGGATGACTCGGACAACATAACGGTTGTAAATGCTCAAAATGATTTGAGACATGCTACAAAATGGTTGCATAACCACTCAGAAGCCCAATTTCAAGGTTTCGAGATCAACAGTTAACATACGGAAGTAGTAGGAACTGAACCGAGGCTTATGTCCAACAATTCTATAAGTCTACGGATTAGTAACACGTGATCCTAATAGAAAGAAAAGAAGGTCTAGTTCCTTAACCCCGTAGGAAAGATAAGATGACTCGGATCAAAAGGGCATAAGGAATAAGCAGTAAAAAGAGCCTCCTGTTCCATCCCACAATCAATTCCCTCATATAACTAAAGAATTTCTAGACTCAACTTTGACCAGTTTGGCTTGGTAAACCTACGGGCAGTCAAGCTCTGATACCAAAACTGACAGGACCCCGACTCAATGGCACACAAATCTAGCATGTAACACCTCATATCACTTTGCGGCCTCACGCATTGTATTCCCACGGGTGTCGCCTTACCAGGCCCGGGACCGTTTGCGCCTTTTGGCACACGTATATGATAGTGTCGCTAGCATCCATATGACAAGGAGCCCGGGCTAACATGGCTAGTCGTGAACCCAAAGTGGCACTAACTTACAGGGACAGGCATACATGACCCAGCAACGAACGTGTCGATCATCAACGAGTGAATCCGGGCTGTAGCAACTGGGCTAGCAGGACTCCGGTAAACCGGGCTGTAGCAGGCTAACAGGACTCCGGTAGACACCACGTGACATTTCCCCGAAGGGACAGACACAGGAATGTAGAAGGACTCATGTCGGCCAGCCTAAGTGTTCCGGAGTAGTAGCAAGCTACCAAGGCTCAGTGGAAGCACTAGGAGACATTTCCCGGTAAGAAAGGCTACCAAGGATAAACAACTAGATAGTCAGATCCCACACATACCAAGCATTTCAATAACATACACACAATATGTCGGATATGTGCAAATACAACATGGCATCACAACTTGACTCTACAACTCAAGTATTTTATTCAATAGGCTCCGAGGAGCGAGATATTACATACATGGGTCTCACGACCCAACATTCAGGGCAAACAAGTCAAGCACAAGCGGGAGCTTAACATGTCTGAGTACAGACATCTACAAATGAAAAAGGATGATAAGCCTAACTCTCTACCAGATCCTGCCGAGGGCACAAGATCGTAGCTGAGGTAACAAGCTAAACGTCGAAGTCCACACAGAACTACTAGTGAGACTGAAGTCTCTCTGCAAAAACATAAAATAGGCAAACATGAGTACAAATGTACCCAACAAGACATACATCAGAACTAACTACATATGCATCATTATCAATAAAGGGGGTGGTGGGGTTTAACTGCAGCAAGCCAGCTTTGACTCGGTGGCTATCCTGAACTACGACTGCAAGTAACTCTTTTGAGGTGGCGCACACGAGTCCACATATTCAACATATCAATACACCACTATGGATCCGCTCCCGTCTCCCTATGAGAACGCCATCCATAGCATTCACTCTTAACTTGCACATTTTAGAGTATCCACTTTCACTTGTCTATGAACTGTGCAGGCAACCCAGAAGTCCTTTACAATGGACACGGCTATTCGAATAGATGATGTTAACCTTGCAGGGGTGTACTTCTTCACACACACTCTCACCACTTATCGCCATTTACACGACATGTACTCGGCAACCTTCAAGCGGAAGCCCAGCGAGGGTGTCGGCCACGACCTGACTTGATGAGGACATCAATACAATTGTTACACCCACAACCCCTGCTGCTATACATACTGGACCAATTACTAGAGCTCGTGCACGCCAACTAAATTACCAGGTACTTTCGTTTCTTGGTAATGATTCTAATGTTCATGAGAATATGATGTTGCCTAAATTGGATACATTTGTTTTGCTTACAAATGAAGGGCCTAGCTTGGAGAAGGATGAACATTGGAGCAAGAACAAGCATGGAGATGATGGCATGCGCAAGGGGAACAAGAACGGAGTTACAAGTGATGATTTCAAGACTTTGAAGCCACCATAATGGGTGCATGAAGCCTTGGACGAAATATACAAGATGTGATAGAGGCGAGGGTCCCGATCTTTCGATGAGATGATGGATATCGTTTGGTGGAAGTCGACTTTGACGATCCGACTACGAACGTGCGAGGACGTCGCGCCTTAGCAATCGCTAAACCAACTCCGAGAGGTTATTGACCACGCCGGAGCACGATCAACCTGACCACGAGGGTCTGTTTCCTGCGAGCAAACGAAGAACAAGCAAGAAACTAAGATTGCAATCTGGATATTGCGAATATAAGATGAAAGCTTTATTGATCAAGGTGGGGTTCTGTGACGCCTTTGTCTGGTCGTTGAACACAAACGAAGTACGCGAAGTTGCAGCTATGGCGAACTTTTAATCTAAACAAAACCCAAAGTCTAAACGATGCCCTAAGGGCTGTATATATGGAGGAAGAGGGGGGGAATTTCGTGGCCCTTGGTGGAGGGGTCC
>NC_057798.1:362289086-362334900 GCF_018294505.1 Triticum aestivum | reverse complement strand
CGCAAAAAAAAAGAGCGCAAAAAAAAAAATTCCAGAGTGTGCTTTTCCCTTGTTTACGTGCCGCGCCGTGATTTTGTTAGTGTTCTAGGCTCGCGTCTCTAGCACAGTCTAGCCTAGGACCAGCACAGTACCGTCGTTGAGCGTTTATTCAACTTTGCATCTCTGAATTGATTATTGCTGATCCTTTTTGCTACCATATTATAAGCCTTCCCAGCTCCACATACATCTACGTCGTGTGTTTGACTCTCCCTGGTAATCGCTCTATCCAAGCTTTGAGAGTTTTTGACTACAACGGTTGCCGATCACCGCCTGCTGCTGGGTAAGAACTGGTAAGAATTTGAGATTTGCTTGACGGATTTGTGACACCCAGCACCACCACTTGTTCGTGGTCTGTAGGATCATATTCTTGTGTGTTTCTATTGCTGCTAACCATGCCAGGATCACAAGCCGACGAGATTGACTGGGAGAATTTATCGAACAAGGAGCTTCATGATAAGTTTCAGCAAATGATGACTGAACAGGTGCAAGATGTGCTGAACAATTTTGAAGAGGCCATGGAGAAGATCACTGGCTTTGAGAAGACGTTTGAAACAAAGCTCGATAACAAGTTTAATGAATTGCTCGCGCGTCTTCCACCACCACCACCCGCTGCAGCTAACGCACCTCTCCAACAACAACAACAACAACAACGACTACCTCCACGTCGCGAAGCAGACCTCCGCCGAGCAAGCCGTGTTCCTCTTGCGTTTGGCCAAACTGTTGGTGCTGCTGTTGATACTTCTGTGGCTCCTGCTGCTGATGCGGAGGAGGATGATTATGTGGGAGACTATGAGGATGAGGTTGATCAAAATCAACACTACGTGCAGCCACCTGTACCACCACCAGCAGGTCGACCTCAGGTATATATTCGTAATGGTAGGCCTGCACCACCACCTCAGGTACGCGATGATGTCCATATTCCTAAACTGAAATTGAATATTCCACCATTTGAGGGTAGATATGTTCCAGATATATATCTTACTTGGGAGTTAGAAACTGAACAACGATTTACATGTTTACAATATCCTGAGGAAAGACGAGTTGCTGCTGCTGTTTGTGCTTTCACTAGTTTTGCATGTGTATGGTGGTCTGAACATTGTAGATTATATCCTATTCCAACTACTTGGGCTGCTTTGAAAACTGCTATGCGTACGCGTTGGGTTCCACCATATTATCAATGTGAATTGCTTCAAAAATTGCAGCGTTTAAGACAAGGGAAAAATTCTGTAGAAGAATATTATCAGGAATTACAAACTGGCATGATTAGATGTGGTATTGTTGAGGAGAATGAAGCTATGCTTGCACGTTTTCTGGGTGGATTAAATAGAGAGATCCAGACAATTTTAGACTATAAGGAGTATACTAATATCACTCGTTTATTCCATCTTGCTTGTAAAGCTGAACGTGAAGTGCAGGATCGACAAGCATTGGGGCGAACTAACTTTTCTGCAGGCCGACCTTCATCATGGACACCACGTGCATCTTCTACTTCAACTGCACCAGCACCTCCATCCGGTGCCACCTCCAGCCGTGATACAAGAAAACAGGCACAACCACCATTATCTGCCAAGAGCGCACCTGCGGGGCCTGCACAGCGTTCTTCTTCTTCCATGGCATCAACAGGGCACACAAGTGATATTATTTGTCGTCGTTGTAAGGGAGGAGGTCATTATGCGAGGGAATGCAAATCTCCGCGTGTGATGATTGCTACCGCGGATGGTGGATATGAGTCCGCTAGTGACTATGATGAGGAGACATTGGCTCTTATTACACGTGAAGAACATGGTGGAGATGATTCTGATCATGAGACGCAATACATGGCTCCTGAAGACGCTGACAGGTATGAATGTTTAGTTGCTCAACGTGTTTTGAGTGTGCAGGTCACACAAGCTGAGCAAAATCAGAGGCACAATTTGTTCCATACCAAGGGAGTTGTGAAGGAACGTTCTGTGCGCGTCATAATAGACGGAGGGAGCTGCAACAACTTGGCTAGCATGGAGATGGTGGAGAAGCTTTCTCTCACCACAAGACCACATCCACATCCTTACTACATCCAATGGTTCAACAACAGCGGCAAGGTTAAGTTAACACGTACTGTTCGTGTGCATTTTAGTATCTCTACATATGCTGATTATGTTGATTGTGATGTGGTACCTATGCAAGCATGTTCCTTATTACTGGGTAGACCATGGCAATTTGATAAAAATTCTGTACACCATGGTAGAAACAATCACTATACTCTTGTTCATAAGGATAAAAATATTACTTTGCTTCCTATGACTCCTGATTCCATTTTGAAAGATGATATTAATAGAGCTAATAAAGCACAATAGGAGAAGAATAAGAGTGAAAATCAGATTGTGGCAAAAGAATTTGAGCAACAAATGAAGCCTAATAATAAACCATCTAGTGTTGCTTCTGAAATTAAATTGAAAAGTGCATGTTTATTTGCCACCAAATCTGATATTGATGAGCTAGATTTCAGCAAATCTGTTTGCTATGCTTTTGTGTGCAAAGAGGCATTATTTTCATTCGAGGACGTGCCTTCCTCTTTGCCTCCTGCTGTCACTAACATTTTGCAGGAGTTCGCTGACGTTTTTCCACAAGACGTGCCACCGGGATTACCGCCTATTCGAGGGATTGAGCATCAGATTGACTTAATTCCCGGTGCTTCACTGCCAAACCGTGCACCATACCGTACCAATCCAGAGGAGACGAAGGAGATTATGCGTCAAGTACAAGAGCTTCTCGACAAAGGTTATATACGCGTATGTGTGTGCCGAAAAAGGCATTAATAATATTACTATTCGTTATCGTCCTTGTGCTGTTCCTATTATTCTAGTGCCGAAAAAGGATGGTACATCACGTATGTGTGTTGATTGTAGAGGCATTAATAATATTACTATTCGTTATCGTCATCCTATTCCTAGGCTAGATGATATGCTTGATGAATTGAGTGGCTCTACAATATTCTCCAAAGTTGATTTGCGTAGTGGCTACCATCAAATTCGTATGAAATTGGGAGATGAATGGAAAACAACATTTAAAACTAAGTTTGGATTATATGAGTGGTTAGTCATGCCTTTTGGGTTAACTAATGCACCTAGTACTTTCATGAGATTAATGAACGAAGTTTTACGTGCTTTCATTGGACGATTTGTGGTAGTTTACTTTGATGACATATTGATTTATAGCAGATCTTTGGAAGAACATTTGGAATATTTACGTGCTGTTTTTATTGCTCTACGTGATGCACGTTTGTTTGGTAACCTTGGGAAGTGCACCTTTTGCACCGACCGAGTATCTTTTCTTGGCTATGTTGTTACTCCACAGGGAATTGAAGTTGATAAAGCCAAGATTGAAGCTATTGAGAGTTGGCCGCAACCCAAAACGGTCACACAAGTGAGGAGTTTTCTGGGCCTCGCTGGATTCTATAGGCGTTTTGTGAGAGATTTCAGCCCATTGCTGCACCTCTCAATGAGCTTACAAAGAAAGACGTGCCTTTTCTTTGGGGTACCGCACAGGAAGAAGCCTTCACGGTATTGAAAGATAAGTTGACACATGCTCCTTTACTCCAACTTCCTGATTTTAATAAGACTTTTGAGCTTGAATGTGATGCTAGTGGAATTGGATTAGGAGGTGTGTTATTACAAGATGGCAAACCTGTTGCATACTTTTCTGAAAAATTGAGTGGGCCTAGTCTGAATTATTCTATTTATGATAAAGAATTATATGCTCTTGTTCGGACTTTAGAAGCATGGCAACATTATTTATGGCCCAAAGAATTTGTTATACATTCTGATCATGAATCATTGAAACATATTAAAAGTCAAGCTAAACTGAATCGTAGACATGCTAAATGGGTTGAATTCATTGAGACTTTCCCTTATGTCATTAAACACAAGAAGGGAAAAGAAAATGTTATTGCTGATGCTTTGTCTCGTCGCTATACTATGCTTTCACAACTTGACTTCAAAATATTTGGTTTGGAGACCATCAAAGATCAATATGTGCATGATGCTGATTTTAAAGATGTAATGCATAATTGTAAAGAAGGAAGAATGTGGAACAAGTTTGTTGTTAACGATGGATTTGTGTTTCGTGCTAACAAGCTATGCATTCCAGCTAGCTCCGTTCGTCTTTTGTTGTTGCAGGAGGCGCATGGAGGAGGATTAATGGGACACTTTGGCGTGAAGAAGACGGAAGACGTACTTGCTACACATTTCTTTTGGCCAAAGATGAGACGGGATGTTGAGCGTTTTATTGCTCGCTGCACTACATGTCAAAAAGCTAAGTCACGCCTCAATCCTCATGGTTTATATATGCCTTTGCCTGTACCTAGTGTTCCTTGGGAGGATATATCTATGGACTTTGTTTTAGGTTTACCTCGAACAAAGAAGGGGAGGGATAGCATATTTGTTGTCGTGGATAGATTCTCGAAAATGGCACACTTTATACCATGTCATAAAAGCGATGATGCTGTTAATGTTGCTGATTTGTTCTTTCGTGAAATTATTCGCTTACATGGTGTGCCAAATACTATTGTTTCAGATCGTGATACTAAATTTCTTAGCCACTTTCGGAGATGTTTATGGGCTAAGTTGGGGACTAAACTGCTTTTTAGTACTACTTGTCACCCCCAAACTGATGGACAAACTGAAGTAGTAAATGGAACGTTGTCTACTATGCTTAGGGCTGTTTTGAAGAATAATAAGAAAATGTGGGAGGAATGCTTGCCTCATATTGAATTTGCTTATAATCGTTCATTGTATTCTACTACTAAGATGTGCCCTTTTGAAGTTGTGTATGGTTTCCTACCTCGTGCACCTATTGATTTGTTGCCTCTTCCATCTTCGGAGAAGGTTAATTTTGATGCTAAACAACGTGCTGAATTGATTTTAAAAATGCATGAGTTAACTAAGGAAAACATTGAGCGTATGAATGCTAAATATAAACTTGCTGGAGATAAGGGTAGAAAACATGTTGTGTTTGCACCTGGAGATCTTGTTTGGTTACATTTGCGTAAGGATAGATTTCCTGATTTGCGCAAATCAAAGTTAATGCCACGTGCTGATGGTCCCTTTAAGGTGTTAGAGAAAATAAATGATAATGCATATAAACTTGAGCTGCCTGCAGATTTTGGGGTTAGTCCCACTTTTAACATTGCAGATTTGAAGCCTTATTTGGGGTGAGGAAGATGAACTTCCGTCGAGGACGACTTCATTTCAAGAAGGGGAGGATGATGAGGACATCAATACAATTGTTATACCCACAACCCCTGCTGCTATACATACTGGACCAATTACTAGAGCTCGTGCACGCCAACTAAATTACCAGGTACTTTCGTTTCTTGGTAATGATTCTAATGTTCATGAGAATATGATGCTGCCTAAATTGGATACATTTGTTTTGCTTACAAATGAAGGGCCTAGCTTGGAGAAGGATGAACATTGGAGCAAGAACAAGCATGGAGATGATGGCATGCGCAAGGGAAACAAGAACGGAGTTACAAGTGATGATTTCAGGACTTTGAAGCCACCATAATGGGTGCATGAAGCCTTGGACGAAATATACAAGATGCCACTTCATAAATTTCGTCCCGAGGCTATTTTAGGTGCTGCGTCACCTTATTATTGGGCCAGGCCCATGTAATTTCGAAATACATAAGTATAGGCTATTTTTAGAGTCCGTATGTGTGGGGAAACAAGAGATAGGGTTGATTTTGGACCCCTCCACCAAGGGCCACGAAATTCCCCCCTCTTCCTCCATATATACAGCCCTTAGGGCATCGTTTAGACTTTGGGTTTTGTTTAGATTAAAAGTTTGCCATAGCTGCAACTTCGCGTACTTCGTTTGTGTTCAACGACCAGACAAAGGCGTCACAGAACCCCACCTTGATCAATAAAGCTTTCATCTTATATTCGCAATATCCAGATTGCAATCTCAGTTTCTTGCTTGTTCTTCGTTTGCTCGCAGGAAACAGACCCTCGTGGTCAGGTTGATCGTGCTCCGGCGTGGTCAATAACCTCTCGGAGTTGGTTTAGCGATTGCTAAGGCGCGACGTCCTCGCACGTTCGTAGTCGGATCGTCAAAGTCGACTTCCACCAAAGCGAAATCCACCATCTCATCGAAAGACGGGACACCTTTGCCTCTATCAAGTAGAATGCAATGAACGATTATAAGCAAATTCAATATGAGGCAAGCATTCCTCCCACATTTTCTTATTATTCTTCAAAACAGCCCTAAGCATAGTAGACAACGTTCTATTGACTACTTCAGTTTGTCCATCAGTTTGGGGGTGACAAGTAGTACTAAAAAGCAGTTTAGTCCCCAACTTAGCCCATAAACATCTCCAAAAGTGGCTAAGAAATTTAGTATCACGATCTGAAACAATAGTATTTGGCACACCATGCAAGCGAATAATTTCACGAAAGAACAAATCAGCAACATTAACAGCATCATCGCTTTTATGACATGGTATAAAGTGTGCCATTTTCGAGAATCTATCCACGACAACAAATATGCTATCCCTCCCCTTCTTTGTTCGAGGTAAACCTAAAACAAAGTCCATAGATATATCCTCCCAAGGAACACTAGGTACAGGCAAAGGCATATATAAACCATGAGTATTGAGTCGTGACTTAGCTTTTTGACATGTAGTGCATCGAGCAATAAAACGCTCAACATCCCGTCTCATCTTTGGCCAAAAGAAATGTGTAGCAAGTACGTCCTCCGTCTTCTTCACGCCAAAGTGTCCCATTAATCCTCCTCCATGCGCCTCCTGCAACAACAAAAGACGAACGGAGCTAGCTGGAATGCATAGCTTGTTAGCACGAAACACAAATCCATCGTTAACGACAAACTTGTTCCACATTCTTCCTTCTTTACAATTCTGCGTTACATCTTTAAAATCAGCATCATGCACATATTGATCTTTGATGGTCTCCAAACCAAATATTTTGAAGTCAAGTTGTGAAAGCATAGTATAGCGACGAGACAATGCATCAGCAATAACATTTTCTTTTCCCTTCTTGTGTTTAATGACATAAGGGAAAGTCTCAATGAATTCAACCCATTTAGCATGTCTACGATTCAGTTTAGCTTGACTTTTAATATGTTTCAAAGATTCATGATCAGAATGTATAACAAATTCTTTGGGCCATAAATAATGTTGCCATGTTTCTAAAGTCCGAACAAGAGCATATAATTCTTTATCATAAGTAGAATAATTCAGACTAGGCCCACTCAATTTTTCAGAAAAGTATGCAACAGGTTTGCCATCTTGTAATAACACACCTCCTAATCCAATTCCACTAGCATCACATTCAAGCTCAAAAGTCTTGTTAAAATCAGGAAGTTGGAGTAAAGGTGATAGAGGCGGAGGTGTCCCGTCTTTCGATGAGATGATGGATATCGCTTTGGTGGAAGTCGACTTTGACGATCCGACTACGAACGTGCAAGGACGTCGCGCCTTAGCAATCGCTAAACCAACTCCGAGAGGTTATTGACCACGCCGGAGCACGATCAACCTGACCACGAGGGTCTGTTTCCTGCGAGCAAACGAAGAACAAGCAAGAAACTAAGATTGCAATCTGGATATTGCGAATATAAGATGAAAGCTTTATTGATCAAGGTGGGGTTCTGTGACGCCTTTGTCTGGTCGTTGAACACAAACGAAGTACGCGAAGTTGCAGCTATGGCGAACTTTTAATCTAAACAAAACCCAAAGTCTAAACGATGCCCTAAGGGCTGTATATATGGAGGAAGAGGGGGGAATTGCGTGGCCCTTGGTGGAGGGGTCCGAAATCAACCCTATCTCTTGTTTCCCCACACATACGGACTCTAAAAATAGCCTATACTTATGTATTTCGAAATTACATGGGCCTGGCCCAATAATAAGGTGACGCAGCACCTAAAATAGCCTCGGGACGAAATTTATGAAGTGGCATCTTGTATATTTCGTCCAAGGCTTCATGCACCCATTATGGTGGCTTCAAAGTCCTGAAATCATCACTTGTCACTCCGTTCTTGTTCCCCTTGCGCATGCCATCATCTCCATGCTTGTTCTTGCTCCAATGTTCATCCTTCTCCAAGCTAGGCCCTTCATTTGTAAGCAAAACAAATGTATCCAATTTAGGCAGCATCATATTCTCATGAACATTAGAATCATTACCAAGAAACGAAAGTACCTGGTAATTTAGTTGGCGTGCACGAGCTCTAGTAATTGGTCCAGTATGTATAGCAGCAGGGGCTGTGGGTGTAACAATTGTATTGATGTCCTCGTCATCCTCCCCTTCTTGAAATGAAGTCGTCCTCGACGGAAGTTCATCTTCCTCACCCAAATAAGGCTTCAAATCTGCAATGTTAAAAGTGGGACTAACCCCAAAATCTGCAGGCAGCTCAAGTTTATATGCATTATCATTTATTTTCTCTAACACCTTAAAGGGACCATCAGCACGTGGCATTAACTTTGATTTGCGCAAATCAGGAAATCTATCCTTACGCAAATGTAACCAAACAAGATCTCCAGGTGCAAACACAACATGTTTTCTACCCTTATCTCCAGCAAGTTTATATTTAGCATTCATACGCTCAATGTTTTCCTTAGTTAACTCATGCATTTTTAAAATCAATTCAGCACGTTGTTTAGCATCAAAATTAACCTTCTCCAAAGATGGAAGAGGCAACAAATCTGATGAGGACATCAATACAATTGTTACACCCACAGCCCCTGCTGCTATACATACTGGACCAATTACTAGAGCCCGTGCACGCCAACTAAATTACCAAGTACTTTCGTTTCTTGGTAATGATTCTAATGTTCATGAGAATATGATGCTGCCTAAATTGGATACATTTGTTTTGCTTACAAATGAAGGGCCTAGCTTGGAGAAGGATGAACATTGGAGCAAGAACAAGCATGGAGATGATGGCATGCGCAAGGGGAACAAGAACGGAGTTACAAGTGATGATTTCAGGACTTTGAAGCCACCATAATGGGTGCATGAAGCCTTGGATGAAATATACAAGATGCCACTTCATAAATTTCGTCCCGAGGCTATTTTAGGTGCTGCGTCACCTTATTATTGGGCCAGGCCCATGTAATTTCGAAATACATAAGTATAGGCTATTTTTAGAGTCCGTATGTGTGGGGAAACAAGAGATAGGGTTGATTTCGGACCCCTCCACCAAGGGCCACGAAATTCCCCCCCTCTTCCTCCATATATACAGCCCTTAGGGCATCGTTTAGACTTTGGGTTTTGTTTAGATTAAAAGTTCGCCATAGCTGCAACTTCGCGTACTTCGTTTGTGTTCAACGACCAGACAAAGGCGTCACAGAACCCCACCTTGATCAATAAAGCTTTCATCTTATATTCGCAATATCCAGATTGCAATCTCAGTTTCTTGCTTGTTCTTCGTTTGCTCGCAGGAAACAGACCCTCGTGGTCAGGTTGATCGTGCTCCGGCGTGGTCAATAACCTCTCGGAGTTGGATTAGCGATTGCTAAGGCGCGACGTCCTCGCACGTTCGTAGTCGGATCGTCAAAGTCGACTTCCACCAAAGCGATATCCATCATCTCATCGAAAGACGGGACACCTTTGCCTCTATCATGACTAACCACACAAGTCTCTCGTCCATGTTTATCGCCTATTCGGGTTCCATCCGCAAGAAGATCCGGCCGGGGTGTCGCTCACGGCCCTAAACGATGTGTGTAGGGTTCCCAAGCCCACCATCCGGGTGCCACTTGGTACACCGAGCCACTATGCCTAGTCTGTCCCAAGCCCACCTGTACCGGGTGCCACTTGGTAGACTACTAACACTACCTACAAACACCTGAAACTAGTTGCAACTCCTGGACAAAGATCAGGTTGATTAATAAGTTGAGAGGGGCCGAGTTACCGGAACCCAATGTGTGGTAGCAGCTGTTCATGGATCACAAACACAGAATTCAGTTCCTGAGGACGGCTGCAATGAGACAACCCACCATGTACTCCTACATGGCCTCTCACCACTACCTTTACCAAATCGTGTTCACACACTTAGCTCACACACAGTAGGACATGTTCACCATTGTTCCAATTCATCCCTGATGAATCAGACCTAACACAGCTCTAAGCATAGCAGGCATGAAAAACAAGCATGAATGAGTAGGCACATCAGGGCTCAAACAACTCCTACTCATGCTAGTGGGTTTCATCTATTTACTGTGGCAATGACAGGTCATGCAGAGGAAAAGGGGTTCAACTACCGCATCAAGTAAGAGATGAATCGTTGTTTTTCTAATGAAGTAAAAGAGAGCAGGAGCGAGAGAGTGGGATTGTATCAGAATGAACAAGGGGGTTTTGCTTGCCTGGCACATCTGAAGATAGTAATAGCTCTTCATCAGTGTCATCGAACTCATCGTCGAAACTACGTCTATCGAGAGGGGACAAATACCGGCAACAGAGAAGGAAACACAATCAATGCAATGTGCAATATGATGCATGCTCATCACATGGCAATGTGAGTGCACTGGCCTAATGCAACTACAACCAGATGGATTTGGGTCATATTGAACCAAAGGTTCAACCCTAAATTCAAATTATGAATTCAAGTAGTGCCTTATCATGTTTTGCACTAAACAACAAGGTTAAGTTGTTTAAACATGCATGAAACCAGTGCAGATGGATAGATTGGGTTTTTCTGATCATTTTTCATATATAAATTATTTCATTCTGAGTTATGGTTCAGTTTCTATGAATTTTAGAAGTTTAAGCCTTTTTCTGGATTTTCTGAATAAATAGAATTAAACTAATTTCAGAACAGGATTACTGCATCAGCTTGACGTCAGTGTGACGTCAGTAGGTCAACGGAGCCGGTCCAGGTCAAATCTGACCTGTGGGGCTCGTGTGTCAGTGGCTAACTAACTAACCTAGTTTAATTAGCACTAACCTAGGTTAAACTAACTAAGTTTAAACCTAAACTAGTTTAATTAGCCGGGCGGGGCCCGCATGTCAATGAGGCAGTGGCTTAACTAAAATTAGTTATTAATTTAACCAAAAGTTAGTAGGGGCCGGGCCCACACGTCAGTGACCCACTGGGGTCAAACGACACCGGCCAGGTCAGAAGCGGCGGAGAGCTGCGGGTTTCGCGCTCCGGCGTCCAAACGGACGGAGGAGACCACCTACGGATAGCTGGTGATCCCGCATGTCGAGTTGTGAGGTCAGTTACGCTGGGGGCGACCTGTATCGACGGCGGCGAGCTCAAAGGCGGCGGCCGGAGTTCGGGTCTCAGCGGTTTTGGCGTTGCGGTGCATAGCAGCAACAACTAGAGGGGGTTTTGGGCTTCTGGCATTGCGCTGAGCACGGCTGTGCACTCGGTTATAGCTCTATGTGACGGTAGTCACGGTGGCGTCATGGTCGGCGGAGCCGAGCTTGCGGCTCCAGTGGAATCGGTGGCTACAGGAAAGAAATGAGCTCGGGAGGAAGGGGAAAGACGCAGCAGCTCACATCGAGTTGAACGGGCAGAGGAGAGGAAAGAGACACGGGGAGGGTGAGGGAGTGGGCCTGGGAGCTGCGTCGCGTCTCGAGGGCGTGATTGGGAAAGGAGTGGAAACCAGCGCGAAGCAGGAGCTGGCGCAGCCGGCGTCGTGCTCCGGTTCGCCTCTGCCTACTAGCAGAGGTAGAAGACGGTCATGCCCCTGTGGGCTGGGCCTCTACAGTGGTGGACTGTCCCCACTGGTGGCTACACAGGTGAGGCCAGGTAAGCTCCAGGTAAGGTTGCTCTGTTTTCTATTTATTTTGCCTCTGTTTGAGCTTAGGAAAAATACCAAGGCATTTCCTAAAATCCTGAAAATATTCATGGACACTTGCTGAATTATTTCAGTGGCCCAAAAATAGTTCCAACATTATTTGAACATTTAAATTATTTATAGTATTTAAATTCCCAAAGTCAAATACAATAATATTTAATTCAAAATTCCATAATGGCCTAGAAATAGGTGCATCATTTTTGGCAGAGGTTTTCACCTTTAACAAAAATGATGAACTTTTCTAAAGGGAATTTGGGTTCATTGAAGATATTTTTATAGAACCTAGTTGAATTCATTTGGTGCTAAGGTTTCAACAATCCCCATTTCAAGTCTCTAAGAAAATTTAAACATGATGTAACAACAGATGCTAGCTCTAAACAGACCAGAGCTAGGGATGTGACACAAATTTAATCCTTGTAATTAACGAGTACAAGGGGATTGGCAACCCTCTTGCCCGTGTTGGGTGCAAGTATTTTCTCTTGTGTGTCTAGATGCTACTGACGGGCATTTGCGTGAGTCTCCAATTGGTTCGGTAATCTTGGTTCTCTACTGACGGAAATACTATCCACTACTATATTGCTTCACCCTTCCTCTTCGAGGAGAATCCCAATGAAACTCACAAGTAGCAGAAAGAATTTCTAGCACCATTGCTGGGGAGATTTATCAAACACCTACAGGTTCCTTCATACACATTATCATTTAGTTGTTCTACTTTTTATTTACTTTTATTTGCCTTCTCTTTTTCATCTCCCTCACTTCTCTAAAAATTAAAAATACCAAAGATATTTTGCGTTACTATTTTTGTTTGTGTTACCATGTGCCTCCTATTTACTTGCATTTTCACTTCTAAAATTATGGATTCACTTACAGTTTTTTACTTGGATCATCTTTGATCCATTTGCGCTCGTGCTGAAAACCCAACTGGCTTAGTTGAGGGAAAATCATTAAATGAGCATGGTTTTGTGCGCCACCGTTTGTCTCAAAAAGGGAGACTCTTAGTGTGACGCCCCCGATTCATTCGTACACTAATCATACACACAAATGTGTATGGTCAAGATCAAGGACTCACGGGAAGATATCACAACACAACTCTAGACACAAATTAAAATAATACAAGCTTTATATTACAAGCCAGGGGCCTCGAGGGCTCGAATACATAGCTTGATACACAAGAGTCAGCGGAAGCAACAATATCTGAGTACAGACATAAGTTAAACAAGGGTTCCTTAAGAAGGCTAGCACAAAAGCAACATGATCGAAGAGGCAAGGCCTCCTGCCTGGGACCTCCTAACTACTCCTCGTCGTCTACGGTCTTCACGTAGCAGCATCCATCGGCGGTGGCATCTGGCTCGAGGGATCCACCATCTGGTTGCATCAACCGGAAAGAAGAAAGAAGGGGGAAAAGGGGGTAGCAAAGCAACCGTGAGTACTCATCCAAAGTACTCTCAAGCATCAGATCTATACTAAGTATGCGCTGGTGTGAAATGGAAGGTTTGTATATGTGGACTGAACTGCAGAATGCCAAAATAGGGGGGAAGACCTAGCCTATCGAAGACTAGCATCTTCACGCAACTCTGAGCATCTTGCAACATGTAGAAGAGTAAAGAATAGCAGTTTATATTTAACAAGCATGTTGTAACATTAATTCCCAGAGATCCTTCCTCGACTCCCTGCGAGAAAGCAATCCCGGAGCCACATATCTCAAGTATCCATTTGTAGTTGTATAAGATCAGGATATAAGTCTGAACGTCCATTACCGTGGACACGACTATTAATAGATAATCTTCCCTGCAGGGGTGCACCACATTTTCCAACACGCTCGATCACTCTGGCCGGACACACATTTCTGGGGTCAATGCCCGGCCTCGGAAGATCAACACGTCGCAGCCCTACCTAGGCTCAGCAGAGAGGTCCCCGCCGGTCTACCTCCTAAGCACTCCGGGGTCTGGGCCCATCGCCCGTTGCACTCCGGGTCGTTGCAAGAAGGGCGGACCAGGCTCCACCACTACAGGATGGTGCCGGCCCAGCCGTGCCGCACTGCTGAACTAGACGTCTGACAAAGCTTCGGCTGATAATGCGACGCCGAGGCCCATAACTATTCTCACATGGTGGTTGGTGCGTAAAGGCCAGAGGCCAACTCAGAACAAATACCCCAACCATAGTGTATTATTAGCTTGCGGAGACGAGCAGAGACTCACGATCGAAAGTGACCCCGTCGCCCCGTCTCGTGGACTTACGACAAGGGCCTAGAATGCCCGGCCGTGCCACATCATGTTCTTGCGGGTGCTGTCTGGGCCTGCCCGACTTTCACCAAGGTCTCTAGTAAAGTCAAGGTAATTGTGTGTCCAGACATCAAGGGGAAACCCTGAGGAATCACCCCCGGAGGATTCCACTCGATGTAATCATCAAGGTGAACGTAAGAGGGACCACCCTCGAGGTTCACACTTGAGGTGTTGAACGACAGAGCCGTATCGCGGATGGTGAAAGAGGAAATCACCCTCGATGACCACGACCGAATAGCTACACTACAGAATTATCATCAGGAGTGCGTTATGAGGGATCACCCTCGGCACTCGATAGTAGCTCTGTAGAGTCGAGCAACAAAAGGGGGCGTGATGTGATGTGAGGTGTCGGGCTCTGGTCATTGATCACGCTGATCGAGTGATGTAGGGCGGAACCCTAAGTGGTCGATCTTTCACGTTTGGAGGGATCCTACGGGGAATCACGAAGAACACGCAGAAGAACTAGAGGGAAATCACGGTGAGAACAAGAGAAACACTCAACCGACAAGTAATCAATCACACGAGTGCTAGATCACCGAACACAAAGAGGTACATATGATCCATAGTCAACAAAGGTAAGGATACAAAGGACAGTTCATCTCCTAACGGAGGTCTTGGGGGTCTTCCCTAGAGAGGGGTCTTGAATCCGCTTGGGGGATCTTCTCCGAAGAGGTCCTGAACTCCGAGGAGAAGTATCCAAGTGGATGAGCAAAGGCTCTCTCACAAATATGAGCTAATCCAGTGCTAACCCTAATACGAAGCTAGGAGACGAGTATATATAGTGCTAAGCCACGAAGGGGTAAGTGCACTGCGCGCAGGCAGGCCAGTAGTACCGGTCATGGGGCCGGTAGTACCGCTGAGAGCTCCTGAGGGGCGGTAGTTCCGGTCGAGGAAGGCAGTACTACCGCTGGGGGTCGGGCGCTGGCTTCTGGAGGTGGGCGTCGGAGGCGCCAGCGGTTGTACCGGAGGTTGGGGCGGTTGTTCCGGTCGTTGGGCAGAAACCGGTAGAACCGGTGCTGTACCGGCCTTGCACCGCTTGCTCATAGAATAGCGGCCGGTTGTTGGGCGGTGGCTGGCCGGTTGTTCCGCCCGGGCGGTGGTGGGGCGGTTGTACCGGTCCTCCCAGGCTGGGTGGAATGCCTCCTTGATCTTGATGTCCATCTTGCACCACTCCTTCTCCTTGGCTGCTTTCATGGTACCTGAGCACACATAGTGTCTCCGTTTGAGGTAGTAGCCATGTCTCAAATGGGTCAAAGGGAAATTCAACAAGGAGAGAGTTAACCTCGGATTGGATGGCACGTGCTCGGGCTCTTGTCATGGGTCCTCTTGGAGCAAGTGTGGTCGAAGTAGAGTCCATGGGGATGATGGAAGGATGCTCCGCATCATCTCCCCTCCCTTGGGAAAGATCCGACCTCGGATCAAAAGCTGCATCACCATCAAAAGGCGAGAGGTCTTTGACGTTGAAGATGTCGCTCACGGTGTACTTGTCTCGTGGGAGTTCAATCTTGTAGGCGTTGTCGTTGTAGCGTGCTAGCACCTTGAAGGGTCCGTCGGCTCGATGGAGAAGCTTAGACTTGCGTTCGTTGGGGAAGCGGTCCTTGCGAAGGTGTAGCCACACGAGATCACCAACGTTGAATACCATGGGTTGCTTGTTGATGTTGAGCTTGGTCGCTAGTCGTTGTACTTGGCGCTCGATGGTGTGTCTTGTATACTCATGCATCTTCTTGATGTAGCTTGCCCGTGCACTCGCATCCATGTTGGTGCGTTCTTGTAGAGGAAGAGGTAGAATGTCCAATGGTGACAACGGGTTGAAGCCGTAGACGACCTCGAAAGGGGACTTGCCGGTAGTCGAATGTCTTGCACGGTTGTAGGCGTACTCGGTGATGGGTAGACACGCCTCCCACTCCTTGATGTTCTTCTTGATCAACACGCGAAGTAGAGTGGATAGTGTTCGGTTTGTCACCTCCGTTTGGCCGTCGGTTTGAGGATGGTATGCGGATGAGAACAAGAGCTTGATTCCGAGCTTGGCGCATAGCGTCTTCCAAAAGTAACTCAAGAACTTGACGTCACGATCGGAGACGATCGTCTTGGGCAATCCATGAAGTCGCAAGATGTCCCTACAAAAGAGATTTGCAATATGTGAAGCATCGTCTATCTTGTTGCAAGGAATGAAATGTGCCATCTTAGAAAATCTGTCCACAACAACAAAGACGGAATCCTTGCCATTTTGAGTTCTAGGCAAACCAAGTATAAAATCCATGCTAATGTCTTCCCAAGGTTGATAAGGAATAGGAAGTGGCATGTAAAGACCATGGGATTGAGCTTTGGACTTAGCTTTGCGACATGTAGAGCAACGGTTGGTGAAGCGTGAGACATCACGAAACATCTTGGGCCAAAAGTAGTTCTTGGAGAGCGTGGCGAAAGTCTTGTCGCGTCCAAAGTGTCCCATGAGTCCGCCTCCATGAGCCTCTTGCAAAAGTAGCAAACGAAGAGAAGACTCGGGAATGCAAAGTTTGTTAGCTCTCATAAGATAATCATCCTTTAGGTAGTATCGTTCCCAAGACGTGTGTGTCAAACACTTAGCGTAAGGAGTAGCAAAAGAAGGATCATGCTCATACAAGTCTTTTATATGCTCAAATCCAATAACATTCAACTCAAGTTGAGTGACAAGCATGCATATGCGTGAGAGTGCATCCGCAACAACATTTTCTTTACCCTTAATGTACTTGATCACATAAGGAAAAGATTCAATGAATTCACTCCATTTGGCATGACGCTTGTTCAATTTAGTTTGACCTTTTAAGTACTTAAGCGTTTCATGATCGGTATGGATGACAAATTCATTAGGTCTAAGATAATGTTCCCAAACATGTAGCACACGCACTAAAGCATACAATTCTTTGTCATAGGTGGGATAATTAAGTTGAGCACCGGAGAGTTTTTCACTAAAATAAGCAATGGCTCGTTTTTCTTGCATCAAAACTCCGCCAATTCCGGTACCACTTGCATCACAATGTACCTCAAAAGTTTTGTCAAAATTGGGTAAAGCAAGAATCGGAGCATGAGTAAGCAAAGACTTGAGCTCATCAAAAGCGGTGGATTGCAAAGATCCCCAAACAAAAGGAGCATTCTTCTTACTCAAGGTATGCAAAGGAGCGGCAATTGTGCTAAAGTTTTTCACAAATCGGCGATAAAATCCTGCAAGGCCAAGGAAACTACGCACTTGTTGCAAATTGGTTGGTTGGGGCCAAGTTTTAATTGCCTCAATTTTAGTTTCGTCAACATGAACACCTTTTGAAGAGACAACAAATCCCAAGAAAATCACTTTGTCAACACCAAACGTGCATTTTTTCAAATTTGCATAAAGGCTTTCCTTGCGAAGGGTTTGCAAAACATATTTAACATGATTAATATGTTCTTTCATTGTTTTGCTAAACACAAGAATATTATCAAAGTAAACCACAACGAAGACTCCTATGTAAGGTCTAAGCACGTGATGCATAAGACGCACGAAAGTTCCGGGAGCTTCGGACAAACCCATAGGCATCACTAACCACTCATATAAGCCAAATTTGGTTTTGAAAGCGGTTTTCCATTCATCACCTTCTTGAATGCGGATTTGATAATAGCCACTTTTAAGATCTATTTTTGAGAAAAAGTTGGCTCCACTAAGTTCATCAAGCATATCATCTAAGCGAGGAATAGGGTGCCTATAACGAACGGTGATGGCGTTTATAGGTCTACAATCGGAACACAAGCGGAAACTTCCATCGGGTTTAGGTACAAGGATAACGGGAACGGCACATGGGCTTAAGCTTTCACGTACCTGACCGTTGTCGATCAGTTGTTGTACTTGTCGTTGAATCTCCTTGGTTTCTTCGGGATTGACACGGTATGAGGCTTTGTTTGGAAGTGGCGCTCCGGGGATGAGGTCGATTCGATGCTCAATGCCTCGTAGGGGAGGTAGACCCGGAGGTAGCTCATCGGGGAAAACATCTTGAAATTCCTGCAAAAGAGATTGAAACACCAAAGGTAGCTCGTGAATGGTGTTAGTTTTTGGTTCTCCATCCTTGCACACAAGGACAAAGTGCATCACACTCGCTGGGTTCTCGCACACTTCTCTCATCTCACTTTTGGTGGCAAATAGGATGAGGTTTTTCTCTCTAGGCGAAGAGGCGCTCATATTTGGCTTGTGGTTCTGATGAGGACATCAATACAATTGTTACACCCACAGCCCCTGCTGCTATACATACTGGACCAATTACTAGAGCTCGTGCACGCCAACTAAATTACCAGGTACTTTCGTTTCTTGGTAATGATTCTAATGTTCATGAGAATATGATGCTGCCTAAATTGGATACATTTGTTTTGCTTACAAATGAAGGGCCTAGCTTGGAGAAGGATGAACATTGGAGCAAGAACAAGCATGGAGATGATGGCATGCGCAAGGGAAACAAGAACGGAGTTACAAGTGATGATTTCAGGACTTTGAAGCCACCATAATGGGTGCATGAAGCCTTGGACGAAATATACAAGACGCCACTTCATAAATTTCGTCCCGAGGCTATTTTAGGTGCTGCGTCACCTTATTATTGGGCCAGGCCCATGTAATTTCGAAATACATAAGTATAGGCTATTTTTAGAGTCCGTATGTGTCGGGAAACAAGAGATAGGGTTGATTTCGGACCCCTCCACCAAGGGCCACGAAATTCCCCCCCTCTTCCTCCATATATACAGCCCTTAGGGCATCGTTTAGACTTTGGGTTTTGTTTAGATTAAAAGTTCGCCATAGCTGCAACTTCGCGTACTTCGTTTGTGTTCAACGACCAGACAAAGGCGTCACAGAACCCCACCTTGATCAATAAAGCTTTCATCTTATATTCGCAATATCCAGATTGCAATCTTAGTTTCTTGCTTGTTCTTCGTTTGCTCGCAGGAAACAGACCCTCGTGGTCAGGTTGATCGTGCTCCGGCGTGGTCAATAACCTCTCGGAGTTGGTTTAGCGATTGCTAAGGCGCGACGTCCTCGCACGTTCGTAGTCGGATCGTCAAAGTCGACTTCCACCAAAGCGAAATCCACCATCTCATCGAAAGACGGGACACCTTTGCCTCTATCAGAAGACGTTCGAAACAAAGCTCGATAACAAGTTTAATGAATTGCTCGCGCGTCTTCCACCACCACCACCCGCTGCAGCTAACGCACCTCTCCAACAACAACAACGTCTGCCTCCACGTCGCGAAGCAGACCTCCGCCGAGCAAGCCGTGTTCCTCTTGCGTTTGGCCAAACTGTTGGTGCTGCTGTTGATACTTCTGTGGCTCCTGCTGCTGATGCGGAGGAGGATGATTATGTGGGAGACTATGAGGATGAGGTTGATCAAAATCAACACTACGTGCAGCCACCTGTACCACCACCAGCAGGTCGACCTCAGGTATATATTCGTAATGGTAGGCCTGCACCACCACCTCAGGTACGCGATGATGTCCATATTCCTAAACTGAAATTGAATATTCCACCATTTGAGGGTAGATATGTTCCTGATATATATCTTACTTGGGAGTTAGAAACTGAACAACGATTTACATGTTTACAATATCCTGAGGAGAGACGAGTTGCTGCTGCTGTTTGTGCTTTCACTAGTTTTGCATGTGTATGGTGGTCTGAACATTGTAGATTATATCCTATTCCAACTGCTTGGGCTGCTTTGAAAACTGCTATGCGTACGCGTTGGGTTCCACCATATTATCAACGTGAATTGCTTCAAAAATTGCAGCGTTTAAGACAAGGGAAAAATTCTGTAGAAGAATATTATCAGGAATTACAAACTGGCATGATTAGATGTGGTATTGTTGAGGAGAATGAAGCTATGCTTGCACGTTTTCTGGGTGGATTAAATAGAGAGATTCAGACCATTTTAGACTATAAGGAGTATACTAATATCACTCGTTTATTCCATCTTGCTTGTAAAGCTGAACGTGAAGTGCAGGATCGACAAGCATTGGGGCGAACTAACTTTTCTGCAGGCCGACCTTCATCATGGACACCACGTGCATCTTCTACTTCAACTGCACCAGCACCTCCATCCGGTGCCACCTCCAGCCGTGATTCAAGAAAACAGGCACAACCACCATTATCTGCCAAGAGCGCACCTGCGGGGCCTGCACAGCGTTCTTCTTCTTCCATGGCATCAACAGGGCACACAAGTGATATTATTTGTCGTCGTTGTAAGGGAGGAGGTCATTATGCGAGAGAATGCAAATCTCCGCGTGTGATGATTGCTACCGCGGATGGTGGATATGAGTCCGCTAGTGACTATGATGAGGGGACTTTGGCTCTTATTACACGTGAAGAACATGGTGGAGATGATTCTGATCATGAGACGCAATACATGGCTCCTGAAGACGCTGACAGGTATGAATGTTTAGTTGCTCAACGTGTTTTGAGTGTGCAGGTCACACAAGCTGAGCAAAATCAGAGGCACAATTTGTTCCATACCAAGGGAGTTGTGAAGGAACGTTCTGTGCGCGTCATCATAGACGGAGGGAGCTGCAACAACTTGGCTAGCATGGAGATGGTGGAGAAGCTTTCTCTCACCACAAGACCACATCCCCATCCTTACTACATCCAATGGTTCAACAACAGCGGCAAGGTTAAGGTAACACGTACTGTTCGTGTGCATTTTAGTATCTCTACATATGCTGATTATGTTGATTGTGATGTGGTACCTATGCAAGCATGTTCCTTATTACTTGGTAGACCATGGCAATTTGATAAAAATTCTGTACACCATGGTAGAAACAATCAATATACTCTTGTTCATAAGGATAAAAATATTACTTTGCTTCCTATGACTCCTGATTCCATTTTGAAAGATGATATTAATAGAGCTAATAAAGCAAAACAGGAGACGAATAAGAGTGAAAATCAGATTGTGGCAAAAGAATTTGAGCAACAAATGAAGCCTAATAATAAACCATCTAGTGTTGCTTCTGAAATTAAATTGAAAAGTGCATGTTTATTTGCCACCAAATCTGATATTGATGAGCTAGATTTCAGCAAATCTGTTTGCTATGCTTTTGTGTGCAAAGAGGCACTATTTTCATTCGAGGACGTGCCGTCCTCTTTGCCTCCTGCTGTCACTAACATTTTGCAGGAGTTCGCTGACGTCTTTCCACAAGACGTGCCACCGGGATTACCGCCTATTCGAGGGATTGAGCATCAAATTGACTTAATTCCCGGTGCTTCACTGCCAAACCGTGCACCATACCGTACCAATCCAGAGGAGACGAAGGAGATTATGCGTCAAGTACAAGAGCTTCTCGACAAAGGTTATATACGCGAATCCCTTAGTCCTTGTGTTGTTCCTATTATTCTAGTGCCGAAAAAGGATGGTACATCACGTATGTGTGTTGATTGTAGAGGCATTAATAATATTACTATTCGTTATCGTCATCCTATTCCTAGGCTAGATGATATGCTTGATGAATTGAGTGGCTCTACAATATTCTCCAAAGTTGATTTACGTAGTGGATACCATCAAATTCGTATGAAATTGGGAGATGAATGGAAAACAGCATTCAAAACTAAGTTTGGATTATATGAGTGGTTAGTCATGCCTTTTGGGTTAACTAATGCACCTAGTACTTTCATGAGATTAATGAACGAAGTTTTACGTGCTTTCATTGGACGATTTGTGGTAGTTTACTTTGATGACATATTGATTTATAGCAGATCTTTGGAAGAACATTTGGAACATTTACGTGCTGTTTTTATTACTCTACGTGATGCACGTTTGTTTGGTAACCTTGGGAAGTGCACCTTTTGCACCTACCGAGTATCTTTTCTTGGCTATGTTGTTACTCCACAGGGAATTTGATACCACTTGATAGAGGCGGGGTGTCCCGATCTTTCGATGAGATGATAACTATCGATTTGGTGGAGACGACTTTGACGATCCGACTACAAACGTGCACGACGTTGCGCCTTAGCAATCGCTAAACCAACTCCGAGAGGTTATTGATCACGCCGGAGCACAATCAACCTGACCACGAAGGTCTATTCCTGCAAGCAATCGAAGAACAAGCAAGAATATGATAAAAGCAATCTGAATATTGCGAGTATATATGAAGTATTGATAAAGGTGGGGATCCGTAAGCGGTCTTGGTCTGGTCGTTGGACACAAACGAAGTACACGAAGTTGCAATGGCTAACTTTTAACTAAACAAATCCCAAGGAAAAGCTACTAGATGGATCTACTTATATAGGAGCAAGGGGTGGCGTCCAAGGAGGTGGGAGGACGTCCCAAGGCAGCCTAAAACTAAATCTAGGTCGTACAAGGCCAATGGGCCCAAGTGGAGGTGATGTAACACCTTTGGACTTGTAGTTTGACTCGGATTCTGCTGCAGCATCAGATTGTTTCGTCCACAACTCAACGCTCCGGACGAATTTGAAGGTGATTCCAATTGGGTTGGAAAGTGCACGAAATCTAGTTTCCAACAAAAAAAGAATCAACCAATTCGGAGTCCGTATGAAAAACTTGTGTGCGTTTTGAGTCAGGTGTGTCTGTGCAGTCCGAATCTGAATCCAGAACGTGAGAGACTTGGACTCTATCTTCTCTTGGGCCAAAAGTGACGTGAGAGAACTTTTTGGACAGCAAATAAACATCTCTTTCTTCCTTATCTTCATATGTGGATTGTACAAATGTCCCATACACCTGCAATTAGACAAAACACAAAAGTGTGTGAAGTATTTTTGTTCTGGATAACATAAATAGATTATTGAATAGTTTGCACTAGAAATCACCTGACAAATATGCATATATGCAATATTTTTGGTCATATCCAAGGTAGTCATGTCCTCATCAGTTGGTGTTCTAGGCTCGCGTCTCTAGCACAGTCTAGCCTAGGACCAGCACAGTACCGTCGTTGAGCGTTTATTCAACTTTGCATCTCTGAATTGATTATTGCTGACCCTTTTTGCTACCATATTATAAGCCTTCCCAGCTCCACATACATCTACGTCGTGCGTTTGACTCTCCCTGGTAATCGCTCTATCCAAGCTTTGAGAGTTTTTGACTACAACGGTTGCCGATCACCGCCTGCTGCTGGGTAAGAACTGGTAAGAATTTGAGATTTGCTTGACGGATTTGTGACACCCACCACCACCACTTCTTCGTAGTCTGTAGGATCATATTCTTGTGTGTTTCTATTGCTGCTAACCATGCCAGGATCACAAGCCGACGAGATTGACTGGGAGAATTTATCGAACAAGGAGCTTCATGATAAGTTTCAGCAAATGATGACTGAACAGGTGCAAGATGTGCTGAACAATTTTGAAGAGGCCATGGAGAAGATTACTGGCTTTGAGAAGACGTTCGAAACAAAGCTCGATAACAAGTTTAATGAATTGCTCGCGCGTCTTCCACCACCACCACCCGCTGCAGCTAACGCACCTCTCCAACAACAACAACGTCTGCCTCCACGTCGCGAAGCAGACCTCCGCCGAGCAAGCCGTGTTCCTCTTGCGTTTGGCCAAACTGTTGGTGCTGCTGTTGATACTTCTGTGGCTCCTGCTGCTGATGCGGAGGAGGATGATTATGTGGGAGACTATGAGGATGAGGTTGATCAAAATCAACACTACGTGCAGCCACCTGTACCACCACCAGCAGGTCGACCTCAGGTATATATTCGTAATGGTAGGCCTGCACCACCACCTCAGGTACGCGATGATGTCCATATTCCTAAACTGAAATTGAATATTCCGCCATTTGAGGGTAGATATGTTCCTGATATATATCTTACTTGGGAGTTAGAAACTGAACAACGATTTACATGTTTACAATATCCTGAGGAGAGACGAGTTGCTGCTGCTGTTTGTGCTTTCACTAGTTTTGCATGTGTATGGTGGTCTGAACATTGTAGATTATATCCTATTCCAACTACTTGGGCTGCTTTGAAAACTGCTATGCGTACGCGTTGGGTTCCACCATATTATCAACGTGAATTGCTTCAAAAATTGCAGCGTTTAAGACAAGGGAAAAATTCTGTAGAAGAATATTATCAGGAATTACAAACTGGCATGATTAGATGTGGTATTGTTGAGGAGAATGAAGCTATGCTTGCACGTTTTCTGGGTGGATTAAATAGAGAGATTCAGACCATTCTAGACTATAAGGAGTATACTAATATCACTCGTTTATTCCATCTTGCTTGTAAAGCTGAACGTGAAGTGCAGGATCGACAAGCATTGGGGCGAACTAACTTTTCTGCAGGCCGACCTTCATCATGGACACCACGTGCATCTTCTACTTCAACTGCACTAGCACCTCCATCCGGTGCCACCTCCAGCCGTGATACAAGAAAACATGCACAACCACCATTATCTGCCAAGAGCGCACCTGCGAGGCCTGCACAGCGTTCTTCTTCTTCCATGGCATCAACAGGGCACACAAGTGATATTATTTGTCGTCGTTGTAAGGGAGGAGGTCATTATGCGAGGGAATGCAAATCTCCGCGTGTGATGATTGCTACCGCGGATGGTGGATATGAGTCTGCTAGTGACTATGATGAGGAGACATTGGCTCTTATTACACGTGAAGAACATGGTGGAGATGATTCTGATCATGAGACGCAATACATGGCTCCTGAAGACGCTGACAGGTATGAATGTTTAGTTGCTCAACGTGTTTTGAGTGTGCAGGTCACACAAGCTGAGCAAAATCAGAGGCACAATTTGTTCCATACCAAGGGAGTTGTGAAGGAACGTTCTGTGCGCGTCATAATAGACGGAGGGAGCTGCAACAATTTGGCTAGCATGGAGATGGTGGAGAAGCTTTCTCTCACCACAAGACCACATCCACATCCTTACTACATCCAATGGTTCAACAACAGCGGCAAGGTTAAGTGATGAGGACATCAATACAATTGTTACACCCACAGCCCCTGCTGCTATACATACTGGACCAATTACTAGAGCTCGTGCACGCCAACTAAATTACCAGGTACTTTCGTTTCTTGGTAATGATTCTAATGTTCATGAGAATATGATGCTGCCTAAATTGGATACATTTGTTTTGCTTACAAATGAAGGGCCTAGCTTGGAGAAGGATGAACATTGGAGCAAGAACAAGCATGGAGATGATGGCATGCGCAAGGGAAACAAGAAAGGAGTTACAAGTGATGATTTCAGGACTTTGAAGCCACCATAATGGGTGCATGAAGCCTTGGACGAAATATACAAGACGCCACTTCATAAATTTCGTCCCGAGGCTATTTTAGGTGCTGCGTCACCTTATTATTGGGCCAGGCCCATGTAATTTCGAAATACATAAGTATAGGCTATTTTTAGAGTCCGTATGTGTGGGGAAACAAGAGATAGGGTTGATTTCGGACCCCTCCACCAAGGGCCACGAAATTCCCCCCCTCTTCCTCTATATATACAGCCCTTAGGGCATCGTTTAGACTTTGGGTTTTGTTTAGATTAAAAGTTCGCCATAGCTGCAACTTCGCGTACTTCGTTTGTGTTCAACGACCAGACAAAGGCGTCACAGAACCCCACCTTGATCAATAAAGCTTTCATCTTATATTCGCAATATCCAGATTGCAATCTTAGTTTCTTGCTTGTTCTTCGTTTGCTCGCAGGAAACAGACCCTCGTGGTCAGGTTGATCGTGCTCCGGCGTGGTCAATAACCTCTCGGAGTTGGTTTAGCGATTGCTAAGGCGCGACGTCCTCGCACGTTCGTAGTCGGATCGTCAAAGTCGACTTCCACCAAAGCGAAATCCACCATCTCATCGAAAGACGGGACACCTTTGCCTCTATCACAGGGGCTGTGGGTGTAACAATTGTATTGATGTCCTCATCATCCTCCCCTTCTCGAAATGAAGTCGTCCTCGACGGAAGTTCATCTTCCTCACCCAAATAAGGCTTCAAATCTGCAATGTTAAAAGTGGGACTAACCCCAAAATCTGCAGGCAGCTCAAGTTTATATGCATTATCATTTATTTTCTCTAACACCTTAAAGGGACCATCAGCACGTGGCATTAACTTTGATTTGCGCAAATCAGGAAATCTATCCTTACGCAAATGTAACCAAACAAGATCTCCAGGTGCAAACACAACATGTTTTCTACCCTTATCTCCAGCAAGTTTATATTTAGCATTCATGCGCTCAATGTTTTCCTTAGTTAACTCATGCATTTTTAAAATCAATTCAGCACGTTGTTTAGCATCAAAATTAACCTTCTCCGAAGATGGAAGAGGCAACAAATCAATAGGTGCACGAGGTAGGAAACAATACACAACTTCAAAAGGGCACATCTTAGTAGTAGAATGCAATGAACGATTATAAGCAAATTCAATATGAGGCAAGCATTCCTCCCACATTTTCTTATTATTCTTCAAAACAGCCCTAAGCATAGTAGACAACGTTCTATTGACTACTTCAGTTTGTCCATCAGTTTGGGGGTGACAAGTAGTACTAAAAAGCAGTTTAGTCCCCAACTTAGCCCATAAACATCTCCAAAAGTGGCTAAGAAATTTAGTATCACGATCTGAAACAATAGTATTTGGCACACCATGCAAGCGAATAATTTCACGAAAGAACAAATCAGCAACATTAATAGCATCATCGCTTTTATGACATGGTATAAAGTGTGCCATTTTCGAGAATCTATCCACGACAACAAATATGCTATCCCTCCCCTTCTTTGTTCGAGGTAAACCTAAAACAAAGTCCATAGATATATCCTCCCAAGGAACACTAGGTACAGGCAAAGGCATATATAAACCATGAGAATTGAGGCGTGACTTAGCTTTTTGACATGTAGTGCAGCGAGCAATAAAACGCTCAACATCCCGTCTCATCTTTGGCCAAAAGAAATGTGTAGCAAGTACGTCCTCCGTCTTCTTCACGCCAAAGTGTCCCATTAATCCTCCTCCATGCGCCTCCTGCAACAACAAAAGACGAACGGAGCTAGCTGGAATGCATAGCTTGTTAGCACGAAACACAAATCCATCGTTAACAACAAACTTGTTCCACATTCTTCCTTCTTTACAATTATGCATTACATCTTTAAAATCAGCATCATGCACATATTGATCTTTGATGGTCTCCAAACCAAATATTTTGAAGTCAAGTTGTGAAAGCATAGTATAGCGACGAGACAAAGCATCAGCAATAACATTTTCTTTTCCCTTCTTGTGTTTAATGACATAAGGGAAAGTCTCAATGAATTCAACCCATTTAGCATGTCTACGATTCAATTTAGCTTGACTTTTAATATGTTTCAAAGATTCATGATCAGAATGTATAACAAATTCTTTGGGCCATAAATAATGTTGCCATGTTTCTAAAGTCCGAACAAGAGCATATAATTCTTTATCATAAGTAGAATAATTCAGACTAGGCCCACTCAATTTTTCAGAAAAGTATGCAACAGGTTTGCCATCTTGTAATAACACACCTCCTAATCCAATTCCACTAGCATCACATTCAAGCTCAAAAGTCTTATTAAAATCAGGAAGTTGGAGTAAAGGAGCATGTGTCAACTTATCTTTCAATACCGTGAAGGCTTCTTCCTGAGCGGTACCCCAAACAAAAGGCACATCCTTCTTTGTAAGCTCGTTGAGAGGTGCAGCAATGGTGCTGAAATCTCTCACAAAACGCCTATAGAATCCAGCGAGGCCAAGAAAACTCCTCACTTGTGTGACCGTTTTGGGCTGCGGCCAACTCTCAATAGCTTCAATCTTGGCTTTGTCAACTTCAATTCCCTGTGGAGTAACAACATAGCCAAGAAAAGATACTCGGTCGGTGCAAAAGGTGCACTTCCCAAGGTTACCAAACAAACGTGCATCACGTAGAGCAATAAAAATAGCACGTAAATGTTCCAAATGTTCTTCCAAAGATCTGCTATAAATCAGTATATCATCAAAATAGACTACCACAAATCGTCCAATGAAAGCACGTAAAACTTCGTTCATTAATCTCATGAAAGTACTAGGCGCATTAGTTAACCCAAAAGGCATGACTAACCACTCATATAATCCAAACTTAGTTTTAAATGCTGTTTTCCATTCATCTCCCAATTTCATACGAATTTGATGGTATCCACTACGCAAATCAACCTTGGAGAATATTGTAGAGCCACTCAATTCATCAAGCATATCATCTAGCCTAGGAATAGGATGACGATAACGAATAGTAATATTATTAATGCCTCTACAATCAACACACATACGTGATGTACCATCCTTTTTCGGCACTAGAATAATAGGAACAGCACAAGGACTAAGGGATTCGCGTATATAACCTTTGTCGAGAAGCTCTTGTACTTGACGCATAATCTCCTTCGTCTCCTCTGGATTGGTACGGTATTGATAGAGGCGAGGGTCCCGATCTTTCAATGAGATGATAACTATCGATTTGGTGGAGACGACTTTGACGATCCGACTACAAACGTGCACGACGTTGCGCCTTAGCAATCGCTAAACCAACTCCGAGAGGTTATTGACCACGCCGAAGCACAATCAACCTGACCACGAAGGTCTATTCCTGCAAGCAATCGAAGAACAAGCAAGAATATGATAAAGCAATCTGAATATTGCGAATATAGATGAAGTATTGATAAAGGTGGGGATCCGTAAGCGGTCTTGGTCTGGTCGTTGGACACAAACAAAGTACACGAAGTTGCAATGGCTAACTTTTAACTAAACAAATCCCAAAGTCTAAACGATGCCCTAAGGGCTGTATATATGGAGGAAGAGGGGGGAATTTCGTGGCCCTTGGTGGAGGGGTCCGAAATCAACCCTATCTCTTGTTTCCCCACACATACGGACTCTAAAAATAGCCCATACTTATGTATTTCGAAATTACATGGGCCTGGCCCAATAATAAGGTGACGCAGCACCTAAAATAGCCTCGGGACGAAATTTATGAAGTGGCATCTTGTATATTTCGTCCAAGGCTTCATGCACCCATTATGGTGGCTTCAAAGTCCTGAAATCATCACTTGTAACTCCGTTCTTGTTCCCCTTGCGCATGCCATCATCTCCATGCTTGTTCTTGCTCCAATGTTCATCCTTCTCCAAGCTAGGCCCTTCATTTGTAAGCAAAACAAATGTATCCAATTTAGGCAGCATCATATTCTCATGAACATTAGAATCATTACCAAGAAACGAAAGTACCTGGTAATTTAGTTGGCGTGCACGAGCTCTAGTAATTGGTCCAGTATGTATAGCAGCAGGGGCTGTGGGTGTAACAATTGTATTGATGTCCTCATCATTAGTCCTTGTGCTGTTCCTATTATTCTAGTGCCGAAAAAGGATGGTACATCACGTATGTGTGTTGATTGTAGAGGCATTAATAATATTACTATTCGTTATCGTCATCCTATTCCTAGGCTAGATGATATGCTTGATGAATTGAGTGGCTCTACAATATTCTCCAAAGTTGATTTGCGTAGTGGCTACCATCAAATTCGTATGAAATTGGGAGATGAATGGAAAACAACATTTAAAACTAAGTTTGGATTATATGAGTGGTTAGTCATGCCTTTTGGATTAACTAATGCACCTAGTACTTTCATGAGATTAATGAACGAAGTTTTACGTGCTTTCATTGGACGATTTGTGGTAGTTTACTTTGATGACATATTGATTTATAGCAGATCTTTGGAGGAACATTTGGAACATTTACGTGCTGTTTTTATTGCTCTACGTGATGCACGTTTGTTTGGTAACCTTGGGAAGTGCACCTTTTGCACCGACCGAGTATCTTTTCTTGGCTATGTTGTTACTCCACAGTGAATTGAAGTTGATAAAGCCAAGATTGAAGCTATTGAGAGTTGGCCGCAGCCCAAAACGGTCACACAAGTGAGGAGTTTTCTTGGCCTCGCTGGATTCTATAGGCGTTTTGTGAGAGATTTCAGCACCATTGCTGCACCTCTCAATGAGCTTACAAAGAAAGATGTGCCTTTTCTTTGGGGTACCGCACAGGAAGAAGCCTTCACGGTATTGAAAGATAAGTTGACACATGCTCCTTTACTCCAACTTCCTGATTTTAATAAGACTTTTGAGCTTGAATGTGATGCTAGTGGAATTGGATTAGGGGGTGTGTTATTACAAGATGGCAAACCTGTTGCATACTTTTCTGAAAAATTGAGTGGGCCTAGTCTGAATTATTCTACTTATGATAAAGAATTATATGCTCTTGTTCGGACTTTAGAAACATGGCAACATTATTTATGGCCCAAAGAATTTGTTATACATTCTGATCATGAATCATTGAAACATATTAAAAGTCAAGCTAAACTAAATCGTAGACATGCTAAATGGGTTGAATTCATTGAGACTTTCCCTTATGTCATTAAACACAAGAAGGGAAAAGAAAATGTTATTGCTGATGCTTTGTCTCGTCGCTATACTATGCTTTCACAACTTGACTTCAAAATATTTGGTTTGGAGACCATCAAAGATCAATATGTGCATGATGCTGATTTTAAAGATGTAATGCATAATTGTAAAGAAGGAAGAATGTGGAACAAGTTTGTTGTTAACGATGGATTTGTGTTTCGTGCTAACAAGCTATGCATTCCAGCTAGCTCCGTTCGTCTTTTGTTGTTGCAGGAGGCGCATGGAGGAGGATTAATGGGACACTTTGGCGTGAAGAAGACGGAGGACGTACTTGCTACACATTTCTTTTGGCCAAAGATGAGACGGGATGTTGAGCGTTTTATTGCTCGCTGCACTACATGTCAAAAAGCTAAGTCACGCCTCAATTCTCATGGTTTATATATGCCTTTGCCTGTACCTAGTGTTCCTTGGGAGGATATATCTATGGACTTTGTTTTAGGTTTACCTCGAACAAAGAAGGGGAGGGATAGCATATTTGTTGTCGTGGATAGATTCTCGAAAATGGCACACTTTATACCATGTCATAAAAGCGATGATGCTATTAATGTTGCTGATTTGTTCTTTCGTGAAATTATTCGCTTGCATGGTGTGCCAAATACTATTGTTTCAGATCGTGATACTAAATTTCTTAGCCACTTTTGGAGATGTTTATGGGCTAAGTTGGGGACTAAACTGCTTTTTAGTACTACTTGTCACCCCCAAACTGATGGACAAACTGAAGTAGTCAATAGAACGTTGTCTACTATGCTTAGGGCTGTTTTGAAGAATAATAAGAAAATGTGGGAGGAATGCTTGCCTCATATTGAATTTGCTTATAATCGTTCATTGCATTCTACTACTAAGATGTGCCCTTTTGAAGTTGTGTATTGTTTCCTACCTCGTGCACCTATTGATTTGTTGCCTCTTCCATCTTCGGAGAAGGTTAATTTTGATGCTAAACAACGTGCTGAATTGATTTTAAAAATGCATGAGTTAACTAAGGAAAACATTGAGCGCATGAATGCTAAATATAAACTTGCTGGAGATAAGGGTAGAAAACATGTTGTGTTTGCACCTGGAGATCTTGTTTGGTTACATTTGCGTAAGGATAGATTTCCTGATTTGCGCAAATCAAAGTTAATGCCACGTGCTGATGGTCCCTTTAAGGTGTTAGAGAAAATAAATGATAATGCATATAAACTTGAGCTGCCTGCAAATTTTGGGGTTAGTCCCACTTTTAACATTGCAGATTTGAAGCCTTATTTGGGTGAGGAAGATGAACTTCCGTCGAGGACGACTTCATTTCATGAAGGGGAGGATGATGAGGACATCAATACAATTGTTACACCCACAGCCCCTGCTGCTATACATACTGGACCAATTACTAGAGCTCGTGCACGCCAACTAAATTACCAGGTACTTTCGTTTCTTGGTAATGATTCTAATGTTCATGAGAATATGATGCTGCCTAAATTGGATACATTTGTTTTGCTTACAAATGAAGGGCCTAGCTTGGAGAAGGATGAACATTGGAGCAAGAACAAGCATGGAGATGATGGCATGCGCAAGGGAAACAAGAACGGAGTTACAAGTGATGATTTCAGGACTTTGAAGCCACCATAATGGGTGCATGAAGCCTTGGACGAAATATACAAGACGCCACTTCATAAATTTCGTTCCGAGGCTATTTTAGGTGCTGCGTCACCTTATTATTGGGCCAGGCCCATGTAATTTCAAAATACATAAGTATAGGCTATTTTTAGAGTCCGTATGTGTGGGGAAACAAGAGATAGGGTTGATTTCGGACCCCTCCACCAAGGGCCACGAAATTCCCCCCCTCTTCCTCCATATATACAGCCCTTAGGGCATCGTTTAGACTTTGGGTTTTGTTTAGATTAAAAGTTCGCCATAGCTGCAACTTCGCGTACTTCGTTTGTGTTCAACGACCAGACAAAGGCGTCACAGAACCCCACCTTGATCAATAAAGCTTTCATCTTATATTCGCAATATCCAGATTGCAATCTTAGTTTCTTGCTTGTTCTTCGTTTGCTCGCAGGAAACAGACCTTCGTGGTCAGGTTGATCGTGCTCCGGCGTGGTCAATAACCTCTCGGAGTTGGTTTAGCGATTGCTAAGGCGCGACGTCCTCGCACGTTCGTAGTCGGATTGTCAAAGTCGACTTCCACCAAAGCGAAATCCACCATCTCATCGAAAGACGGGACACCTTTGCCTCTATCAGGTTCTCACTCACTTTTGGGTGGGTCACTTTCTCACTCTTCTCGCCATGGTGGGTGGTTTGCTTGTCGGCTCTCACTTGACTAGGAGACATATGTCGTAGCACATACTCCTTCCCTTTCATCTTGAAGCTATAGTGATTGGTGCGCCCATTGTGGATGACACCACGGTCGAATTGCCATGGTCGACCAAGAAGGAGGTGGCAAACGGTCATTGGGACCACATCACATTCCAAAGTGTCTTCATAAGCACCTATTTTGAAAGAGACTTGGACCGTATGCTCGACTCGTATAGTGCCGGAGTCATAGCCATTGAACCTTGTAGGGGTGCGGGTGCTTCCTCTTGACCAATTGAAGCTTGGAGCATAGTTCTTCACTTGGCAAGTTGTGGCAACTACCTCCATCGATGATGACCTTGACGGACCTTCCATTGATGTCGGCCTTTGTGTGGAAGATGTGGCATCTTTGGTCTTCTTCTTGTTGATGTTGAAGTGTCAAGACTTTGGAGACAACGAGAGTGGGGCTCGAATCGTCATCACAAAAGACTTGATCATCTTCATCTTCGTTCATGCGCCGGTGCATGGCCACTTGCTCAAGGGCTTCCATCTCCTCTTCACTCATTGAGTCATATGTGCCGTCGTCGTTGAGGATCATGGTGCGCTTGTTCGTGCATTCATAGGACTTGTGGCCTCGGCCGCCGCAAGTGAAACACTTGAAGGAGCTTGTTTTTACGGTCTCATCGGTCGGAGTAGATGATGAAGCACGCGGCTTGAAGTTGCTTGTAGTAGGAGGAAGACGACTTGAACTTGTCGGATTTTTCTTGTAACTTGACTTGTCGTCGTTGCTTGGAGAAGGTTTGGTTGACGTAGATGTTGGAGGAGTCGTTAAAGCTTGGATGTTGGAGAAGCCGTAAGTCTTGGATGAGTACTTGGCGTACTTGAAGTCATCTTGCACTTGACGTTCCGCCTTGGTTGCTTGATGCACGAGCTCAATGAGGTTGGAATATGGTTGGAAGTCGGCGATCTTCTTGATGGGATGATTGAGTCCATTCAAGAAACGTGCCATTGTTTGCTCATCATCTTCCTTGACATTGGCTCGAATCATGGCTATCTCCATTTCCTTGTAGTATTCTTCAACACTCTTTGTTCCTTGCTTGAGGAGTTGTAGCTTCTTGAAGAGATCGCGGTTGTAGTAGGTTGGTACAATGCGTGCCCGCATGACATCCTTCATTTGAGTCCAAGTGGTGATTGGTGGTTCACCTCTTGCTTCACGGCGTTCAAGGACTTGTTCCCACCATATGAGCACATAGTCTTGGAACTCAAGTGATGCCATAGCGATCTTCATCTCTTCCTCATAGTTGTGCAAACGAAAGATTTTGTCGACCTTCAATGCCCATGAGAGGTACTCTTCCGGATCATTGCTTCCTTTGAACTTGGGCATTGTGAACTTGAGCTTGCCATAGCGTTGCTCTTCATTGTGTTGTTGGCGATGGTGATGATGACGTCCTTGACGTGGAGGGTAATCATCCTCATGTTGCTCTTGGCGCGGAGGAAGTCCATGATCAACTTGCTCTTGTTGAACTTGAGGTTGAAGGGGAGCTTGACGAGCTTGTGGAGGGGCTTGTGGAGCTTGACGTTGCACTCGCGGTAGGTAGTTCCTCTCTTGGATTTCTTCTCGAAGAGCTTCCTCTTGATTGCGCCGTTCGCGATTGCGGTTGGCGATGGCTCGACTTGATTCTTGAAGGGCACGTTGCGCCTCAAGCGCTTGCGCTTCTCGTTGTTGTTGTTGAAAACGTTGAGGCTCGGCGTCTTGTTCTTCTTGGTGTAGACGCGCTCGTTCTTCTTCTTGTCGCCGTAGTCGTTGTCGTTCTTGAGCTTGAGCAAAAGCCACTTGGTTTGATTGAGGACGAGGGACTTGCTCATCGACTTGCTCTTGTGAATGCTTGTCTTGTAGTGGGTTCCGAGATGCATGACGGTCTTGACGCGCGGCTCGTCGAAGAATGGTCGATGACGGTGTACTTGAGCCGGAGAAGGTGTCATCGGATTGTCGACTCGAGCGGTTCCGTCTTGAGGAGGATGAAGTGGAATGATGCCGGTTCCTCATCAAGGCGCGGATCTCATCCATTCTTGCATCATTTTCTTGCTTGTGAGAGTCGAACTTGTCGTCGAAGTAGTCTCTTGTACGTTGCTCGGAGAGTCGCAAGTCGGTGGCGAGGTTGTCGATGCGGTCGCTCATAGCTTGTTGCTCTTGGTGTAACGCCCTTTGAGCACCAAAGAGGTGGCTCTTTGTGACGAATAATGACATGTCATCGCCGTTCTCGATGAGAGGTGGATTTGTAGAAGAACTTGGCCTATCCATCATACCAAGTAAAATGTAAGTGGTAGAAGGAAAAGAACGTGTACCAAATGTACCTTGACCGATGTTGAAGATGAATCAAGTTCACTCAAATGCGGACAATGAAATAGCACTGTTGGTACCAATTCTTGTCGGTTCTCACACCTACACAAGTAAAAGCTTATGGTGGAGCTTGGTTAGGATGGTGGCACAAAATTGATTGCAATCGTTAGTTTGACTCAAAGATGTTGAAAAAGATTCGCAAATTCGCAAATGTAACAAGTAGACCAAGCAAGTAATGGTACACGGAAACACACACGCAAATAGATAAGTGGGATTGTGCAAACCAAAAGTGAGCCAAAATGTGGAAGCCACGAAATGCTCTTGTTGCACAATACTAGAGAGACGCTAGCACGATTGCACAATAGGCGGATACGCAAACTTGTGCACAACCTACTAGACAAAAATGCTACGATCTCTATCCCAAGTATGCTATATGTATGATATTTCAGTGCTATGATCCAAGATGATCGGATATGACAATCTTAATGTTGTATGATGCTATGGTTCTCGCTTATAAGCTCTTTGCTTATCTTTCTCTTTTGCTTAAAAGCTTGGGTGGCTCTTCACTTTTGAGCTCTTTGCTCATGCAAAACTTCACGGACCAAGATAGCAATCACGTATGCTATGACAACTTTGTGACACACAAGTTGATCTCAAGATATGCACCACTATGGTATGATATGTATGCTATGTTGTATGATCACTAATGTGCACAAGTCACGTTGCCGGCAATACTCAATGGCTAGTCTCGATGGGTAAGCAACGCCAAAGTAAGGCTATGTGGTTATCAATGCAATTGCGAGAGATGACAAAGATGTCGTCGAGGTTACCGTCCTTGACGATGATGAGTCCTTGGCGAAGATGAGCGGTGGTGATGTTGACGTCGAACCGTACCTATATAGCCGAAACACAATAGGACACGGGAACCACACTCAAATTCTCAAAGACCAAAACAACAATGGTGGAAGCGGAAAGTGGAGGTGGATGTGGGAATTATGCTAAAAATGGCCTGAAGTACCGCTCAGAAGGCCGGTTGTACCGCTTGTGGTACCAAGCGGTGGTACCGCTCGGAGGGGCGGTTGTACCGCTCGTGTCGGGACTCGACACAGGACGAAACAGGGCGCGATTTTGGGGCAGAATTGGATGGTTTCGGGGGCAAAATTTGGAGGGTTTCGTGGATGAGAAGAGGGGAAACTTGGGGGAAGGCTAGATCCACTTGAAACCAAGCAAATCCACGGATCAAAATCAACAAAACATCATCAAACCAACAAATCACAAAAAAATTTGGGGCTATTTTTGGTGGGGATTTTCGGATTTAGGACGGAAACAACAAAATCAAGCTGATCAACGTGGCTCATGATACCAAGATGATGTAGGACGGAACCCTAAGTGGTCGATCTTTCACATTTGGAGGGATCCTACGGGGAATCACGAAGAACACGCGGAAGAACTAGAGGGAAATCACGGTGAGAACAAGAGAAACACTCAACCGACAAGTAATCAATCACACGAGTGCTAGATCACCGAACACAAAGAGGTACATATGATCCATAGTCAACAAAGGTAAGGATACAAAGGACAGTTCATCTCCTAACGGAGGTCTTGGGGGTCTTCCCTAGAGAGGGGTCTTGAATCCGCTTGGGGGATCTTCTCCGAAGAGGTCCTGAACTCCGAGGAGAAGTATCCAAGTGGATGAGCAAAGGCTCTCTCACAAATATGAGCTAATCCAATGCTAACCCTAATACGAAGCTAGGAGACGAGTATATATAGTGCTAAGCCACGAAGGGGTAAGTGCACTGCGCGCAGGCAGGCCGGTAGTACCGGTCATGGGGCCGGTAGTACCGCTGAGAGCTCCTGAGGGGCGGTAGTTCCGGTCGAGGAAGGCGGTACTACCGCTGGGGGTCGGGCGCTGGCTTCTGGAGGTGGGCGTCGGAGGCGCCAGCGGTTGTACCGGAGGTTGGGGCGGTTGTTCCGGTCGTTGGGCAGAAAACGGTAGAACCGGTGCTGTACCGGCCTTGCACCGCTTGCTCACAGAATAGCGGCCGGTTGTTGGGCGGTGGCTGGCCGGTTGTTCGGCCCGGGCGGTGGTGGGGCGGTTGTACCGGTCCTCCCAGGCTGGGTGGAATGCCTCCTTGATCTTGATGTCCATCTTGCACCACTCCTTCTCCTTGGCTGCTTTCATGGTACCTGAGCACACATAGTGTCTCCGTTTGAGGTAGTAGCCATGTCTCAAATGGGTCAAAGGGAAATTCAACAAGGAGAGAGTTAACCTCGGATTGGATGGCACATGCTCGGGCTCTTGTCATGGGTCCTCTTGGAGCAAGTGTGGTCGAAGTAGAGTCCATGGGGATGATGGAAGGATGCTCCGCATCATCGAGTCGTCGATGATGAAGCAGGGGCAACAAGGACAAGGTGGGGGGTCACTGATGGATCACTAACCAACCTATACTAAGCAGCTTAGAATAAGAAGGTAAGGTACAACATCAGGTACAAAAGCAGGCTATGCATTAGAATAGGAGCAAACAATAACAGTAGCAAAATCTAATGCAAGCATGCGAGAATAGAATGGGTGATATTGGGATGATCAAAGGGGGGGGCTTGCCTGGTTGCTCAGACAAGAAGGAGGGCCGTCGTCGACGTAGTCGATCACAGGGGCATCAGCAGCGGTCTGAGGGTCTACCGGAGAGAAGAGGGGGAAGAAACAGTAAATACACGCAAACATATGCATAACATGACAATAAGTGATGCTAGAGGTGTTCTAACGCAGGGTTACACGATACCGGTAAAGGGGGACAAAATCCGGGAAGTTTTCCTGGTTCCGGACGTCTGTCAGACAGATGAACCGGAGGTGAAAGGTTCAACGTTTGCTAAGCTAGGGATGTGTGGCAGACGAACGGACCGCGTATTCAGATTCGTCTCGTCGTTCCGAGCATCTTCCATGTACAAAGTATTTTCTTCCGAGTTACAGATTATTTTATATTAATTTCCAAATTTTTAATTCATTTTTTAAAAATTATTTTAATTTGAAATTAATGTTAAATTGCTAGATGTACTCAACACAGTGTACACAAAAATTATACATTGGCTGACATGTGGGACCAGGGGGACCCAGTTCACCAGTCAAACTTTGACTGGTCAAAAGGGAGTGGCCCCCCTGTCATTGACTGCCTAGTTAACTAACCAGATTAGTTAGGCTAATTAGGTAGTTAATTGGTTAATTAAGCAACATTAATGATGTTAATTAATTATTAAATTTATTTATTTATTTATTTATTATTGTTTTTTTTACTGTTCCAAGGCGTGGGCCCCTCGTGTCATAGGCACAGGGGCCATGGCAGGTTCGGGCGTTGCGGGCGCCGCCCGAAAAGGCGCAGCGGGTGCGGGCGCTAGGCGTAGCTCGAGCGGGCGCACGCCCAGGGGCGCGTGTGAGCGCCACGGCACCGGCGTCGCGGATGCAGCCGGAGAAGACAGCAGCGACAGCAGGCTACCGCGGGCAGGCGCGGGGGCGCCTGGGCACGTGCGCGGCCGTGGTCGCCGGCAGACGAGCGCAGCGAGGCGGGCGAGGTAGCCTGTGTCGGCAGCGGCGGTGAGCCGCAGCCGCGCAACCGCAAGCAGTAGCGGGAGAAGCAGGGGAACGCAGCAACGGCCGGCTGAGCGAGGAGGACGGAGTGCGCTCGGCGCGGCTGTGTGTGCGTCGAACAATGCGGGGAGACAGAGAGAGGAGGCCCGGGGCCTCACCAGCGTTGATGGGGAGAGGGAGTGGCGAGGCATGACGCGGTCCGGCGAGGAGGAGGACGAGGACGAGCCACATGGACGGGGAGCATCGGCGATGAAGTCCGGCGGCGTCGGGTCGGCGACGAGGCGAGGCCGCGGCTTCAGGCGAGCGTCGCGTGAGGAAGGGAGGGGCGAGGAGGAGGCCGACGACGAGGTGACGGGGGCGGGGGTGGCGTCTGGCAAGGAGGGCTCCATGTGGCGGCGAGTTCGGGCGGAGCACGGCGGCGATGGGAGGCACGAGAGCGCCCGCTCCCGATCCAGATCCACTCGGGGGCGGGGTAGGGAGACGAGAGGGATCGGGGAAGGAGTGGGGGTTACGGGCTAGGGTTCTGTTGCCAGGGGTTGTAGGCATCGGTTGGGCCAGGGAAGGGAGTTGGGCTGGCCAGGGAATGCTAGGTGGGTTGAGGCCCAAGGGGGGGGGTGGCTAGCTGGGCCATTCGGCTCAGTTGAGGGGGAGGGGGCTTTCTTCTCTTTTCCTTTAAAACTTCTTTGGTTTCTTTTAATTTCAAAAGGCAAAACAGTTTAATAAAATACAAAGCTTGAACCTAAATTATTATTATAATTTAGACTACTGCCACAATTAGTTTGGTAGTTAAATAAATTAGCTTAGCATTTTTATAAAACAAAAAGGCATTTAAACAATGTTTTAACCATTGTTTTAATTAGTTTAGGGCATTTAAACACTTTGCAAAAAAAGTTGGTTCACCACCAATATTGCCAAAAGGATATTTGCCACATGATGAACATTTTAGTTTTCATGCTTGAGCAATTTAGAATTTTGACTTTAATTTGAAATTGAGATTTGGACTGGAATAGAATAGAATCAAAGTGAGATTAGCAACAGTAACAATGATGACAAGGCATCATTTAAAGGGGATTACTGTAGCATGATTCTCTAGGTGTTACAAATCTCCTTCACTACAAGAAATCTCATCCCGAGATTTAAGGGGTGAAGTAAGGGGGAAAGAGTTGAGAAGGACGAAGCTCAACACAAGATAGGTACCTGGGGGCTATCTCAGTGAACGTGGCATAGAGACATCACTCAAGTTGAAATTAGAGAAAGTCATCGAGAGCAAGGTAAGAGGGTGCAATAAGAAGTTTCAAGCGGGTAGGCAAGCGTTCGTTGCCTGAAACAGAGGGTGAAAGGGGTTCAGAGTAATGGGAATAAGTATTGCGTCTGATAGCAGAATAGATCATTAGGAAGGTGGCTCGTGATTTACATACGAAGCCAAGTGCAAAGAATTTTTTAGAGTCAAGGTTGTACAGTAGAGTCAGGTTTCGATCCTGTGGAACTGTGTGTTATGGGCCCACCATGTGGGTTAAACGCAGGAAGGGTGCTAACAATTGCACGATCATGATAGAAAGGCCGGTCAGAGGACAACCTGTCAGTTATGTTGGCAACAACGTTGGTACCAAGGGCGAGGAACAAAGAGAACCATTTTCCTGCTCGTTAAGACGAGGCGGACCAATAGGCAAAGTTCTCGTCCATCGGCGGCTACCGGAATGTCATCAACAATAGTAACAAGGTCTTACTAACAGAGATTGGACACCGAGGTGTTTACATAAGCAGGGAATTATCACTGCTCAGATATGTTAGGTTACAAGAAAGGTTAAACAAAGCAATGGAGACCTGAATCAATTATCGGTGTTCTCAAGTACCTAACAACTCAGAACCCATGGAAAATTTGAATCGGCAAGAATAATAGTTGAAGAAGAACTCATAAGAAGTTATGTAGTTCCGTGATATTCTCGAGATACCAGAGGGTAATACTCAAGGCTATAGCAGAACAGAGGTTGGACGAGTGAAATGTTCTGCAGAAGACAAGTAATTCAACTTGTCCTAGAGAGGGGATCAAAGAAGACCAATATGGTCGGAACCACGGTTGCAAAGGACCAAATATATATACGAGATGAACTTATCACAAGGGGATTATTATTATAACAAGAAGCTTCCATGATAAGTTCCACATAGGTACCATGGGCATGAACACAAGGTCAAGGTCGACTCCCACTTCTCTAATGCATAACTTTCCATTCACTTCTCGTATTCGAAGAAGTTATAGCGTTGAAATTTTACCTGGCGAAAAGCCAATAGAGTATAACTCGCATGACTTTTGAGTTCACGCGGATTTAAGAAGACATAGATTCAACCCATAGGGGCATCTTAGGATCATATACCACAAACTTCACGAGTAGATAAAAATCCCGGAAGCAGAGTATGGTTGACGAGAGCGGGGGATACAATTTACCAAAGGCGTTGTCTATCCGAGGAAAGACTCACAAGGTTACTGAATATGAAGGACGCTGTCGGGTAAAACCCATCAAAGGAACTGGAGGTCCACAATGGATCTGATGTGAGCAATGGTACTCAACTAGAAGAAGAAAGAATGCAAGGAGGTCAGATTATAGCAGGAACTGACTAATTCAGAGTTCAAAATGCAAAGGTATTATGATTCCCAAGTCAAGGGATCAGAAGCAAACGCTCTGATCAAGAATGGATAAGTTGAATAGACTTAGGACACAATCGATGGCAATCTGATTGGCCGAGAACCAACTCATGTTCAGGAAGACGCTTGAGCCGGAATAATAATGAGAAAGGACGTCAATGGATACAGCTAGGCATATGGAATTAATCAGAGTGTAGGCATGTTAGACCTTATAGAGCAATAGGCGACAGAGGTCCTCAAAAGCTCGGATTGTATTACAAGGTATCTTACGAAGCATAAGAATAACTGGGGATGAATGGATATTCGACAAGAGCGAGTAATTATCCGCAGGGATATTCATGCGGCAACGAACTGCAGGGCTGTAAGCATAAAGAATTCTCGAAACATCGAAGAATATTTCAGGACATCTTGTAATAACAAGAGCAACTAGGGATGAAGGTATGAACGACAAGATAGGTAGTTATGCATAAGGATTTATCGGTGGTAGGGATCGTAATGGCGAAGGGTACGAGGGACTCGGTAAAACATCGGAGAGTATCTTCAAAATCTTCTGGTGCACCAAGCAATCATCTGGAGTGAGGGGCTCTCCGGGAGAAAGTATTTACGAGAACCTAGAGTTAGAGTTAACAAAAACAATTAACCCGAATAGAAGAGAGATCAGAGCCCTAGAGTATAGTCGAGGAGTAAAAGATCCTAATACCACCCAATGGTGACGTGGGCCCGTAAGCCACACATCCATGTTAGTAAAACCGTTTTTCAAAGTCTAGACTCAACGTCGGCCAAGGAGTTGGAAAGGGAGATCCTACAGGCAGTCGGCTCTGATACCAACTTGTGACGCCCCCGATTCAATCGTACACTAATCATACATGTGAATGTGTACGATCAAGATCAAGGACTCACGGGAAGATATCATAACACAACTCTAGACACAAAGTAAAATAATATAAGCTTTATATTACAAGCCAGGGGCCTCGACGGCTCGAATACATAGCTCGATACACAAGAGTCAGCGGAAGCAACAATATCTGAGTACAGACATAAGTTAAACAAGGGTGCCTTAAGAAGGCTAGCACAAAAGCAACACGATCGAAGAGGCAAGGCCTCCTGCCTGGGACCTCCTAACTACACCTCGTCGGCGGCGGTCTTCACGTAGCAGCATCCATTGGCGGTGGCATCTGGCTCCAGGGATCCACCATCTGGTTGCATCAACCGGAAAGAAGAAAGAAGGGCGAAAAGGGGGTAGCAAAGCAACCGTGAGTACTCATCCAAAGTACTCGCAAGCATCAGATCTATACTAAGTATTGACTGGTATCAAATGGAAGGTTTGTATATGTGGACTGAACTGCAGAATGCCAGAATAGGTGGGAAGACCTAGCTTATCGAAGACTAGCATCTGCACGCAGCTCCGAGCATCTTGTAGCATGTAGAAGAGTAAAGAATAGCAGTTTATATTTAACAAGCATGTTGTAACATTAATGCCCAGAGATCCTTCCTCGACTCCCTGCGAGAAAGCAATCCCGGAGCCACATATCTCAAGTATCCATTTGTAGTTGTATAAGATCAGGATATAAGTCTGAACGTCCGTTACCATGGACACGACTATTAATAGATAATCTTCCCTGCAGGGGTGCACCACGTTTTCCAACACGCTCGATCACTCTAGCCGGACACACCTTTCTGGGGTCAATGCCCGGCCTTGGAAGATCAACACGTCGCAACCCTACCTAGGCTCAGCAGAGAGGTCCCCGCCGGTCTACCTCCTAAGCACTCCGGGGTCTGGGCCCATCGCTCATTGCACTCCGGATCGTTGTGAGCAGGGCGGACCAGGCTCCACCACTACAGGATGGTGCCAGCCCAACCGTGCCGCACTGCTGAACTGGACGTCGGACAAAGCTTCGTCTGATAATGCGATGTCGAGGCCCATAACTATTCTCACGTGGTGGTTGGTGCGTAAAGGCCAGAGGCCAACTAAGAACAAATACCCAAACCATAGTGTATTATTAGCTTGCGGAGACGAGCAGAGACTCACGATCGAAAGTGACCCCGTCGCCCCGTCTCATGGACTTACGACAAGGGCCTAGTATGTCCGGCCGTGCCACATCATGTTCTTGCGGGTGCTCTCCGGGCCCGCCCGACTTTCACCAAGGTCTCAAGTAAAGTAAAGGTAATTGTGTGTCCAGACATCAAGGGGAAACCCCGAGGAATCACCCCCGGAGGATTCCACTCGATGTAATCATCAAGGTGAAAATAAGAGGGACCACCCTGGAGGTTCACACTTGAGGTTTTGAACGACAGAGCCGTATCGAGAATGGTGAAAGAGGAAATCACCCTCGATGACCACGACCGAATAGCTACACTACAGAATTATCATCAGGAGTGCGTTATGAGGGATCACCCTCGGCACTCGATAGTAGCTCTGTAGAGTCGAGCAACAAAAGGGGGCGTGATGTGATGTGAGGTGTCGGGCTCTGGTCATCGATCACGCTGATCGAGTCGTCGATGATGAAGCAGGGGCAACAAGGACAAGGTGGGGGAGGGGGTCACTGATGGATCACTAACCAACCTATACTAAGCAGTTTAGAATAAGCAGGTAAGGTACAACAGCAGTACAAAAGCAGGCTATGCATCAGAATAGGAGCAAACAATAAAAGTAGAAAAATCTAATGCAAGCATGAGAGAATAGAATGGGCGATATCGGGATGATCAAAGGGGGGGCTTGCCTGGTTGCTCAGACAAGAAGGAGGGTCATCGTCGACGTAGTCGATCACAGGGGCATCAGCAGCGGTCTTAGGGTCTACCGGAGAGAAGAGGGGTAAGAAACAGTAAATACACGCAAACATATGCATAACATGACAATAAGTGATGCTAGAGGTGTCCTAACGCGGGGTTACACGATACCGGTAAAGGGGGACAAAATCCGGGAAGTTTTTCTGGTTTCGGACGTTTGTCAAACAGATGAACCGGAGGTGAAAGGTTCAATGTTTACTAAGCTAGGAATGTGTCGTGAACGAACGGACTGCGTATTCAGATTCGTCTCGTCGTTCTGAGCATCTTTCATGTACAAAGTATTTTCTTCCGAGTTACGAATTATTTATATTAATTTCCAAATTTTTAATTCATTTTTTTAAATTATTTTAATTCGAATTTAATGTTAAATTGCTAGATGTACCCAGCACAGTGTACACAAAAATTATACATTGGCTGACATGTGGGATCAGGGGGACTCAATTGACCAGTCAAACTTTGACTGGTCAACAGGGGGTGGGCCCCCTGTCATTAACTGCCTAGTTAACTAACCAGATTAGGCTAGCCATAGTGGGAGTAATTTAGGTAGTAACATAGCACATCCCAAGACATATATGCTTATGTGGCATGGAGTTAATGAGGAGAGAGGTGCTTGTGGTAACATAATATGTTACCATAAGATAACGCACCCCAATGCAAAATGAGTCTACAACATAATAAATGAAAGCTTGCATGACACTATACTTATGTTACTATCCACTATGGTGGTAGTAACATAGACTAGTAACATATGCATGTTACTAGTCTAAGTTACTATGCACTATGACTAGCCTTAGTTAGGCTAATTAGGTAGTTAATTGGTTAATTAAGCAACATTAATTAAGTTAATTAATTATTAAATTTATTTATTTATTATTGTTTTTTACTGTTCCAGGGCGTGGGCCCCTCGTGTCATAGGCACAGGGGCCATGGCAGGTTCGGGCGTTGCGGGCGCCGCCCGAAAAGGCGCAGTGGGAGCGGGCGCTTGGCGTAGCTCGAGCGGGCGCACGCCCAGGGGCGCGTGTGAGCGCCAGGGCGCCGACGTCGCGGACGCAGCCGCAGAAGACAGCAGCGACAACAGGCCACCTCGGGCAGGCGCGGGGTCGCCTAGGCATTTGCACGGTCGTGGTCGCCGGCAAACGAGCGCAGCGAGGCGGGCGAGGTAGCCGGTGTCGGCAGCGGCAGTGAGCCGCAGCCGCGCAACCGCAAGTAGTAGCGGGAGAAGCAAGGGAATGCAGCAATGGCTGGCTGAGCGAGGAGGCCGGAGCGCGCTCGACGTGGTTGTGTGTTCGTCGAACGGTGCGGGGAGACAGAGAGAGGAGGCCCGGGGCCTCACCAGCGTTGATGGGGAGAGGGAGCGGCGAGGCATGATGCAGTCCGGCGACGAGGAGGACGGGGACGAGCGACGTGGACGGGGAGCATCGGCGATGAGGTCCGGCGGCGTCGGGTCGGCGACGAGGTGAGGCCGCGGCTTCACGCGAGCGTCGCGTGAGGGAGGGAGGGGCGAGGAGGAGGCCGGCGACGAGGTGACCGGTGACGGGGTGGGGGTGGCGTCCGGCGAGGAGGGCTCCATGTGGCGGCGAGTTCGGGCAGAGCACGGCGACGATGGGAGGCGCGGGAGCGCCCGCTCCCGATCCAGATCCACTCGGGGGCGGGGTGGGGAGACGAGAGGGATCGGGGG
>NC_057798.1:362284887-362288822 GCF_018294505.1 Triticum aestivum | reverse complement strand
AAAAGGCAAAACAGTTTAATAAAATACAAAGCTTGAACCTAAATTATTATTATAATTTAGACTACTGCCACAATTAGTTTGGTAGTTAAATAAATTAGCCTAGCATTTTTATAAAATGAAAAGGCATTTAAACAATGTTTTAACCATTGTTTTAATTAGTTTAGGGCATATAAACACTTTGGAAAAAAAGTTGGTTCACCACCAATATTGCCAAAAGGATATTTGCCACATGATGAACATTTTAGTTTTCATGTTTGAGCAATTTAGAATTTTGACTTTAATTTGAAATTGAGATTTGGACTGGAATACAATAGAATCAAAGTGAGATTAGCAACAGTAACAATGATGACAGGGCATCATTGAAAGGGGATTACTGTAGCATGATTCTCTAGGTGTTACACTTAGGGGATCAAATAAATTGGTTTGCTATGTATGCTTGGAATCTATGCGAAATATATGATTTTACTTGTTTCTCTAGAATGGACCTTAAAAATTGCATTTCCTATCAATGTGCATTTAATGATAATGAAATCTTATCTTCTTATGCCAAGGGTCTTATAGTTACTATGATATAAAACAAACTGAAGAATTTGTTGCTTTTAAGGGTGCCTATGAAGTTGCTTCTTTGATTGAAAAGTATGATGCTGCTCTCTACAAATCTTAAAATTTTCCATACTTAAATATAGCTATGGAAACTATGCTCCTAATGCCTATGTTAATGAATTTATCGAGAGAATGTCAGCTGCTTTGAAAGAGAATAATAATATGCAGGAATCTACAAATAATTATGATCCCGTTGATTTGTTTGAAATATCCCTTTTTGATGAACTTGATACTTGCTATGCTTATGGCCATGATGCCAATAATAATGATGCTTATGGAGATGAACTTTCTATAGTTCCTTATGTTAAATATGAAATTATTGTTATTGTACCCACATTTGATAGTCCTATTATCTTTTTTGAATTCTCCCAACAACACTATATTGGAGAAGTTTGCACTTATTATTGATTATATTCATGGGTTGCGTTTTACCATTATACATGATGATTTTGTCATGCTTAATATTTATTATATGTTGGGGTGATTATAAGGCTAAGAATATTAAAAGTGGGTTTGGAAGAGTGTTGACTTTAGAAAATCCCACTATCTTGGAGAACAATCAATCCTATGAATTTTTTGATAAAATTGGGTTTGGAGAGGTCATGACTTTAGTTAATGTTAATCCCACAGTCTCAAAAGATCATAAAACTTTCATACATGTGGATCGCAAAGTGAATATTTTATATAATGGCTATATTGTTGAACTTGATTATGATCCTACATGTAACTATTATGACAGAGGCAAATATGGCTATAGGAATTTCCATGTTCAATTACCTCTCTTGAAGTTCAAATTGTTAATGTTTTGTTCTTTTTCCATGCATATGCTAGATATTTCTTGTCTTGATATTTGTTTGCTTATAAAATGCCTATACATAGGAAGTATATTAGACTTAAATGTGTTTCTCACATGTTTTATGATGATGTTTTTGTGTTTAAAATATTATCTTTCATGTGAGCATCATTGAAAACTCAAGCCTATCCTAATGTCTATAAAGAAAGATCTCATTGGGAGGCAACCTAATAGCTATCTTAAAATTTTGCTTTTTATTTATGTTTTGGTGTGATGGCATGATTCTTTCCACTGTAATGATTGTGTTTTTATCTTTTAGTTAGTGTATGTGCCAAGTAAACCTTTGGGATGCTTTGGATGGTAGTTGACTCGATTCTGTGCAAAAAGAAACTTTTGTGCCCAGTACAGGAATTTACATTTTTATTGGAATATGATATTGGTCTGCAATTTTTACACATGATTGATATACAAATCGACCATGTTGGCCTAATTTTTTTAGAATTGTTGGAGTTAGAAATGGGAAAAAATGCCACTCTAGATTTTGCAAATTTTCCTTATGCCACTCCAGATTTTGGCATTTCACTTTTGCCACTCTTAGTTTTTGACAATTATCACAATTGCCATTACCCTGGCAAAAGCAAAATTTTCAGAGTGGCAATTGTGATACATTTCAAAATCTAAGAGTGCAAAAATGAAATAAAATCATTTTGCTTTTGCAACAGAATGGCAATTGCCAAAAGTGAAATGTCAAAATCTAGAGTGGCATAAGGAAAATTGGTAAAATCTAGAGTGGCAAGAATAAAAATTTCCCTTAGAAAAGTACAGTTTTTGTTCAGATCATTATAGACTGTTTTGTTTTAGACAGATTTTGTCTTTATTGCATAATGTGCTTATTTTAATGATGTTATGGATTATATTGGGGGGGGGCATAAGGCATGTATAAGTTAGAATACAATGATATTATGCAAGAATAATTATGAAACCATTTACAACAGTACATAAAGTTTATGATTTGTCAATTGATGGGTTTCATGAAGATTCTGTTGAGTTCTCTGTGCTGAAGTTTTCAAGTTTTGGGTGAGATCATGATCGATGAAGGAATAAGGCGGAAAGACCCTAGGCTTTGGGATACCCAAGTCACCCCAAGGTAATATTAAAGGAAGACCCAAGCATCTAAGCTTGGGAGCTATATTTTTATTCATCACATGGTATGAGTTTTAGTTGGAGCCACTTGTGCCATAGTTTTATTTTTTTTGCTTGTTAGTTTGCCACAATCATTATTTGTTGGAGACACCTTTTTAGATAGACTAACATTCATCATGATTTGTTAGAATACTCTATGTGCTTCACTTATATCTTTTGAGCTATGTAGTTGCTCTTGTGTTTCTCTTATATCTTTAGAGCACGACGGTGGTTATATTTTATAGAAATGATTACACTCTCATGCTTCACTTAAATCTTTTTGAGAGTCTTTTAAATAGGAAGTGGTAATGTGCATGGGTTATAAGACTAGTCTAAAAATGATAGGTATACAAGAGGGGTATAATAAAAACTTTCGTGTGGATCACTGAATATGAAACATTATTTAATTATATTGATGTGATAATATGAGAGGGTATTGGTTCAAGATCATTGGTTAGTAAAAATATCGATATTAAAGCTTGTTATGTATTACTCATTTAAGTGTCCTTCATGGAATGGTGAGGAGGTTTGAGCATTTTTATGTCTGATTGAAATCCTTTGTGTTGTTTGAATCGGGGGCAGGCGATGTGACGTGCTAGGTCTCACCGATATGAATGAATGGTCCCTTAAATTACATTTAGCGGATTCAAATATTAAGAAACCACTGGGTAGAATAAATTATGTCCTCATACTTTCTAATATAAATTATGTGCCCATGGATTTCATTGTGTTTGATATTGAACGCAATCCGCCATGTCCTATAATACTTGGTAGGCCTTTCCTATGAACCATCGGTGCTATTATTGATATGAAAGAAGTAAATATAAGTTTCCAATTTCCATTAAAGAAAGGGATGGAACACTTCCCAAGGAATAGAATTAAACCACCATATGAATCCATTATGAGAGAAGCCCATGGAATTAATGCGAAGGGTGACAATACTTGAAACAATGCCTTACGCCTAGCTAGGGGCGTAAAACAATAACACTTGTGTTGGGAGGCAACCGAATAGTTATCTTAAACTTTTTCCTTTTACTTTCTGTTCTTGTGTGTTCACACAATTATTGCTATTGTAACTATTGTGTTTTTATGTTTCAGTTAGTGTTTATTCCAAGTAAAGCCTTTGGGATGATTTGGTTGATAGTTTACTTAATTTTGTGAAAAACTAGAAAATTTTGTGCCCAGTGATGGAATTACTACAATTCATTGTAATGTAATAAAATTCTGAGATTTTTATACATTATTGATATACAAATTTCCCACATTGTTCTAATTTTTCAAAAATTTGGAGTGACAAAAGCATGATATTTGTTCAAATCATTACAAACTATTCTGTTTTCTATTGCATAATGTGATT
>NC_057798.1:362266822-362284566 GCF_018294505.1 Triticum aestivum | reverse complement strand
ATGGATTATATCAGGGGGGGGGGGGTATAAGTCATGGAGAAGTTAGAATAAAGTAGGTACTATGTAATATTAATTAAGAATTAGTTTACCCTAGTGCCTAAAGTTTATGTTTTCTCTATTATACTAACGGATCTCATGAGGTTTCTTTTGAGTTTTGTGTGCTGAAGTTTTCAAGTTTTGGGTGAGATCACGATGGATGAAGGAAAAAGGAGCGGCAATACCCTAAGCTTGTGGATGCCCAAGGCACCCCAAGGCAATATTCAGGTAAGACCCAAGCGTCTAAGCTTGGGGATGCCAGGGATGGCTAATGTCTTATACACAATTTGTTCTTGTAGACTCGTGTTGGGCCTCCAAGCGTAGAGTTTTGTGGATGAGCAAAGGTTTATCAATCTGTTGGAGGTGTAGGATGAAGATGGTCTCTCTGAAACAACCCTGCAACCAAATAATAAAATTTCTCTTGTGTCCCCAACACACCAAATACAATGGTAAATTGTATAGGTGCACTAGTTAGGCCAAGAGATGGTGATACAAGTGTAGTAATGATAGTAGAAATTATTTTTGTAATAGCAACAATAAAAAATAGAAAGGTAGCAAGTAACAAAAGTGAGCACAAATGGTATTGCACTGCTTGAAAATGAGGCCTAGGGTCCGTACTTTCGCTAGTGCAATCTCTCAACAATGCTAACATATTTGGATCATATAACCATACCTCAACGTGCGATGAAGAATCACTCCAAAGTTCTTATCTAGCGGAGAACATAAGACGAAATTGTTTGTAGGGTACGAAAACACCTCAAAGTTATCCTTTCCAATTGATCTATCCAAGAGTTTGTCCTAAAATAACAACAAGTTATCCTTTCCGGTCGATCTATCTAAGAGTTCATACTAAAATAACACCATATAATACACATCAACCAACTCTAATGTCACCTTGATACTCCAATGCCAGCACAAGTATCCGTGAGTTGATTATACGATATGCATCAAACAATTTCAGATTCATAATACTCAATCCAACACAAAGAACCTCAAAGAGTGCCCCAAGATTTCTACCAGAGAAACAAGGATGAAAACGTGCATCAACCCCTATGCATAGATTAACCCAATGTCACCTCGGGAATCCGCAAGTTGAGTGCCAAAACATATATCAAGTGAATCAATATGATACCCCATTTCCACCACGAGAATTCATAGCAAGACATACGTCAAGTGCTCTCAAATCCATAAAATTATTCAATCCGATAAAATGAAATCTCAAAGGGAAAAGTCAAGTCATCACAACAAGATAGAGAGGGAGAAACACCATATGATCCAACTACATTAACAAAGTTCATGATACATCAAGATAGTGCCAACTCAAGAACACGAGAGAGAGAGAGAGAGAGAGAGATTAAACACATAGCTACTGGTACAAACCCTCAACCCCGAGGGTGGACTACTCCCTCCTCATCATGTTGGCTGTCGGGATGATGAAGATGGCCACCGGTGATGATTTCCCCGTCCGGCAGGGTGTTGAAACAAGGTCTAGATTGGTTTTTAGTGGCTATAGAGGCTTGCAGCAGCGAAACTTCTGATCTGGGGTTATTTCTGGGAGTTTATGTATTTATAGGATTTTTTGGTGTTGGTTTCACGCGAAGATGGGCCTCGAGGTGACCAGAACCCACCTGCACACAAGCAAAGGCACAGGCGCGCCTTGGTGGGTTGTGCTCACCTCCTTCACCTTATGGTCCTCTCATGAAGCTTCTACTGCCTCTTTTATTTTTAAAAAATCGTCAAAAAGTTTCGTTGCATCTAGAGAACTTTTATTTCTGCACAAAAAACAACACCACGGTAGTTCTGCCTAAAAAAGTGTCAGTCTGGGTTAGTTCCATGCAAATCATACCGAAACCATATATAATTGTTGTAAACATGGCATGAATACTTCACAAATTATAGATACGTTGGAGACGTATCAGCATCCCCAAGCTTAATTCATGCTCTTCCTCGAGTAAGTAAATGATAAAAGAAGTAATTTATGACATGTGAATGCTAGCATAGTGCATAAGTTTGATCAATGATAATTTTAGTCACTTTTCTTTGCATCATAACATCAATGCTTTCTCATAAAACTCATCATGATAAAGTAGCAATTGAAAGCAGAATTTTTGTTGTGGAATGCTACGTATCATATTAGTCATATACTCGTTCTTTTGTAGCATAGACATTTGGACTTGAGTGATCCAAAGAAATAGTCTATAATTTGAAATGAAGACATCAATACTCAAGCATATAAATAAGCGACTATGTGTTTCAAAATATCAACACTAAAGAAAGTTATCACTATCCCATCATGCTCAATCATTGATCAATTCATGAAACACACTCTAATATTAGCTACATCCAATGCACAAGTATGATCATACTGCTTCCTAGTTGGTGCTTTATAAGATAAGATGGAGACTCGAGTAGAAATTGCATAAAGTAAATAGATAGGCCCTTCGTAGAGGGAAGCAGAGATTTGTAGAGGTGTTAGAGCTCAAAAGCTTAAATTAAGAGTTTTTTTTTGAGAGGCATGCATGCTTTCCCGTCAATGAAAATGACCGAGTAATTCCCAACACATCCATGCTAGATATATCATAGGCAGTTCCCAAACATAAAATAAAGTTTATTCCTTTTTCCACCATACTTTCACACTCCACAGCTAGCCGTATACACGGATACCGTCCATACCAACACTTTCCAAGGAATTTATTATTTGACAACATAAAGTAAATTTCTTTTTCATTTCAAGATTGGGTATCCCTATTACCACCATACTCACATGCAATGTCATGTGAATAAACATTCATATTGAGAATAACACATCTAGCATGGAAGATATTGGCCACCCCCTACCGCTTCATGAGCAGTACGGGCACACAAAAAGGAAATTCATTTTGAAAATTAGAGTTGGCACATACAAATTTACTTATAGCGTTATGGAAATACCGCATATAGGTAGGTATGGTGGACTAATATGGCAAAACATGTTTTAAGGATTTTCGGTGCACGAGTAGTATTCCTAGTTAGTACAAGTGGTGGCTAGCAAAAAGATTGAGAAGCAACCAACCAAGAAATGAAAATTCACATAAACGGGCATTAAGCATGACTAACACCGAATAATGCACCACAATTAGGATGTAATTTCATTGCATAACTATTGACTTTCGTGCTTGCATAGGGAATCACAAACCTTAACACCAATATTCTTACTAAAGCATAATTACTCACCAACATGGCTCACATATTACTATCTCCATATCGCAAAACTATTGCAAGGAATCAAACTTATCATATCCAATGATCTACATGAAATTTTTTATTATCTCCTTCTTGAATATCCATCAATTTGGGACCAATTTCATAGCTTGTGCAAATTGTCATCACTATTATCAACTCTCAGAATAATATAAGTGAAGCACAAGAGTAAATGACAAACTACTCCAGAAAGATATAAGTGAAGATCAAGCGAGTAGTTAAGTAAATGGGTAGACATTTGAGGACTCTCTCTTATTTGAAAACCTTCATATCTAAGTATTTTCTTAAACAACAAGCAAAACAAAATAAAATGACATTCCAAGAATAGCACACATCATGTGAAGAAGCAAAAACTTAGGCTCAACCGAGGCTAACCCCTAATTGTTGATGAAGAAAGGTGGGAGCTTTGATTCTTGAGACTTATTGAAATTTTCTTGGTATGCCTTGGGAACCCCCAAGCTTGAGCTTTTGTGTCTCCTTAATTCCTTTTATATCACGGTTTCCCTAAATCTTAAAAACTTCATCCACACAAAACTCAACAAGAACTCGTGAGATAAGTTAGTATAAATCAATGCAAAAACCTTATCATTCTCTACTGTAGAAAATCACTAAAATTATTATTTAGCATTGCATACTAAATGCCTCTGCGAACTTAATAGTCCTATCCTCAAATACAATCACTAAACAAGCAAACAAATGCACACATAACAACAATCTGTCAAAATAGTACAGTCTGTAAAGAATGCAAGAAGATTCATAGTTTTGTAAGTCCAAAAATTCTGAAAATTTACCACACTGTATAAAATTATCAAAGCATAGTGTGTAAAAATTTCAAGATTTTATCATGTTCTGACTTTCCAGAAGAATTCATGCAACGATAGAAAACTTTCTATTTCCAAACAACAACATATGGACTTGCAAAATAAGCATGGTAAAGGCTATCCTTGACATTTTTATTGAAGTAAAAGATACAAAAAATTATTATAAATAGCAGCAAGAAAATACAAATTAAAGAAATGATGCTCCAAGAAAAACACATATCATGTGACGAATAAAAATATAGCTCCAAGTGAGGTTACCGATAATGTTGGAGACGAAAGAGGGAATGCCTTCTGGGGCTTCCACAAGCTTAGTTGCTCGGATATTCCTTGAATATTACCTTGGGGTGCCTTGGGCATCCCCAAGCTTAGGGTCTTGTCACTCCTTATTCTACTCATATCGACATCTCACCCGAAACTTGAAAACTCCAATCACACAAAACTTAATGGAACTTCGTGAGATAGGTTAGTATGATAAAGAACAAACCATTCACTTTGGTATTGTCAAAGACAAGATTCATAATTGTTCTCACACAGTGCCCACTGTACCTTATCATTTCCACAATTTATATCACTTAATATAAGTTGTGGAAACACTAAAACAAGCAAACTATGCATTGAAAACAGAATCTGTCAAAAATAGAACAATATGTAATGATCTGAACAATGACCATACTTGTGTAAGTTTAAAAATTCTAAAAATTTAGGAAAACACAGGAAATTTTTATATCAATCATCTGCAAAAATTTCAGAACTTTATCACGTACCAGTGAATTTAAACAATTCTGTTACTAGAAGCAAAAGTTTCCGTTTTTGCACAGAATCAAGTCAACTATCATCCACACTATCCCAAAGACTTGGAACTTTATAGAAACAGAATCTATAAAGCATGATTACTACAGTAGCTTAATCATGTGAACACACAAAAACTTAGGTAGAAATATTGGGTCGTCTCCGAACAAGCACTTTTTTAATGCCTTTTTAGCTAGGCATGATGATTTCAATGATGCTCGCATAAAAGATAAGAATTGAAACACAAAAAAGCATCATGAATCACATGGCAAGCACATTTAAGTCTAACCCACTTCCTATGCATAGGTATTTTGTGTGCAACAATTTATCGGAACAAGAATCAACTAGCATAGGAAGGCAAAACAAGCAAAACTTCAAGATTTTCAACACATAGAGAGGAAACTTGATATTATTGCAATACCTCCAAGCATATGTTCCTCACTCATAGTAATTTTCATGAGCATCATGAATGAGTTCAACAATATAGCTATCACATAGATCATTCTTTTCATGACCCACATGCATAATTTTTTTATTACTCTCTGATGTCTGCTAGAACTATGTTGTTATTTCCCCAAAGAGGAAGGGATGATGCAACACAACAATGGTAGGTATTTCCCTCAGTGATGAGACCAAGTTTATCGAACCAGTAGGAGAACCATGCAACACAACGTAAACATCCCCCACACACAAATAACAAATACTCGCAACCCGGCATGTTAAAGGGGTTGTCAATCCCTTTCGGTTAACGACGCCAGAAATTCGCGAGGAAACAGGGTAAAGTTGTAATAGATACGATAAAAAGATCACAAATAAAATAAAGTGCAGAAAGGTATTTTTATATTTTTGATTTAATATAACTTAAAATAAAAGCAAAGGAAAATAGATCGCAAATGCAAATATGATAAGAAGAAACCCCGGGGCCGTTGGTTTCACTAGTGGCTTCTCTCGACAAAAATAGCAAACAATGGGAAAACAATTACTGTTGGGCAATTGATAGAACTTCAAATAATTATGACGATATATAGGCAATGATCATTATATAGGCATCACATCCAAGATTAATCAGTAGAACGATTCCTGCCTGCATCTCCTACTATTACTCCACACATCGACCGCTATCCAGCATGCATCTAGTGTATTAAGTTCATGGAAAAACGGAGTAATGCAATAAGAATGATGACATGATGTAGACCAGATCTATTTATTTAGAAATAGATCCCATCATGTTATCCTTAATAGAAACGGTACATACATATCGTTTTCCCTTCTGTCACTGGGATCAAGCACCGTAAGATCGAACCCATCACAAAGCACCTCTTCCCATTGCAAGATAAATAGATCAAGTTGGCCAAACAAAACCCAAATATCATAGAAGAAATACGAGGCTATAATAAATCATGCATATAAGAGATCAAACAAGACTCAAATAACTTTCATGGATAAAATACAGATCTTATGATAAACTCAAAGTTCATTGGATCCCAACAAACACTCCGCAAAAAGACTTACATCATATGGATCTCCAAGAGACCATTGCACTGAGAATCAAGAGAGAGAGAGGAAGCCATCTAGCTACTAACTACGGACTCATAGGTTTACAAAGAACTACTCACGCATCATTGGAGAGGCACCAATGGACATGATGAACCCCTCCGTGATGGTGTCTAGATTGGATCTGGTGTTTCTGGAACTTGTGGCGGCTGGAATTGATTTTTGTCGACTCCCCCAGGATTTTTTGAATATTGGGGTATTTATAGAGCAAAGAGGTGGTGCGGGAGGCCACCAAGGTGGGTACAACCCACATGGGTGCGCCTAGGGGCCCAGGCGCACCCTGGTGAGTTATGCTCCCCTCGGAGCACCCCTCAGGTATTTTCTTGGCCCATACGGCGTCTTTTGGACCAGAAAAAATCCACATCAAGTTTCACTGCGTTTGGACTGCATTTGGTATTGATTTCCTGCGTGTAAAAAACAAGCAGAAAACAGCAACTGACACTGGGCACTATGTCAATAGGTTAGTATCAAAAAATGACATAAAATGACTATAAAATGATTGTAAAACATCCAAGAATGATAATGTAACAACATGTAACAATAAAAAAATATAGATACGTTGGAGACGTATTAGCATCCCCAAGTTTAATTCATGCGCATCCTCGAGTAGGTAAATGATAAAAACAGGATTTTTGATGTGAATGCTGCCTAACATGTTCATCACATATTCTTTTCTTTATAGCATGGACATTTGGACTTTTATATGGTTCAAAGCAATAGTCTAGTTTCGACATGAAGACTTTAATACTCAAGCATATCGACAAGCAACCATGTCTTTTGGATCAAACAAGTTATCACTAGCCCATTATGCTCAATCATTGATCCATTCATGAAACACACTCGAATATTAGGGACACCCAATTCTCAAATACGATCATAGTGCCCCTTAGTTGGTGCTTTATAAGAGAAGATGGAGACTCAAGTTCAAAAATAAAAATTGCATAAAGTAAAAAAGAAAGGCCCTTCTCAGAGGGAAGTAGGGATTTGTAGAGGTGCCAGAGCTGAAAGCGAAAATTGAGAGATAAAAACATTTTGGGAGGCATACTTCTTCCACCAACGAAAATGACTTAGAGCTCCCAACACTTTCCATGCTAGATACATCATAGGCGATTCCCAAACAGAAAATAAAGGTTATTCCTTTTTCCACCATACTTTCACTTTCCATGGCTAATCGTATCCACGGGTCCCTCCATACCAACACTTCCCAAGGAATTTATTATTTGACAAACATAAAGTAAATTCATTTTTTCATTTCAGGATTGGGTAATACCTTTTGTCGTACTCTCGTGCAATGATAAGTGAATAAAAACACATCTAGCATGGAAAACACTGGCCACCCCTCACCGCCTCGCGAGCTATACGAACACACAAAAGAGAAATTTATTTTGAAAATTAGAGATGGCACATGCAAATTTGCTTAGAACAACATTGAAATACCGTATAGAGGTAGGTAAAGTGGACTCATATGGCAAAACTGGTTTAAAGGGTTTTGGATGCACAAGTAGTGATCATACTTAGTGCAAATTGAAGGCTAGCAAAAAGATTGAGAAGCGACCAACGAAGAAACGAAAAATCTCGTACCCAAGCATTAAGCATAAGTAACACCGAATAATGCACCACAAGTAGGATGTAATTTCATTGCATGACTATTGACTTTCGTGCTTGCATAGGGAATCACAAACCTTAACACCAATATTCTTACTAAAGCATAATTACTCATCAACATGACTGACATATCACATCGTCATATCTCAAAACCATTACTAAGAACCAAGTTTATTTTGTCCAATGATCTTCATGAAAGTTTTATTATATCCTCCTTGGATATCTATCACTTTGGGAATAATTTCATATGTTGCTTTTAATAAGCTCAAACAAATTTAAGTGAAGAACATGAGAATAATATTTCCTTCTCTCAAAATAATCTAAGAAGAACATGAGAATAATATTTCCTTCTCTCAAAATAATCTAAGTGAAGCAAGAGAGAATTTCTTAAAAAAATTACCTACTCCCAAATTAATCTAAGTGAAGCATGAGAGCATTTCTTCAAAGATAACAAATCACACTGTGCTCAAAAAGATATAAGTGAAGCACCAGAGCAATTCCAAGGCTCTAAAAATTTCAGTGAAGCATAGGAGAAAGCATAACATAATTTCTGGCTATGTCAAAAAGGTGTGTCCAGCAAGGATTCAAGACTTAAAACACAAAGCAAAAAAAACAAAGACTCATATCATACAAGACGCTCTAAAATTTAAGTGAAGCATATGAGCAAGCATACCATAATTTTTGGCTCTGTCAAAAAGGTGTGTCCAGCAATGATTCAAGACTTAAAACACAAAGCAAAAAAAAGCAATGACTCATATAATACAAGACGATCCAAGTAAAATACTGATGATTGTTAGAAGAAAGAGGGGATGCCACTCGGGGGCATCTGTCAGGGAAACGAACACCTATGGGATCATAGGAATCGCTTCTATGGTTAGCGGGGAGAGGAGTTGCACGAATAGCAGGTCTAGCGGTCAGCGCGAGGGATTTTTACACAGGTTCGGCCCACAAAGATGCGTAATACCCTAGTCCTCCTTGTATGCACATTCTGTGTTCTTGAGTTCTTGAACTAGCTGTGGTGCATGCCTAGCTCAAAAAGTCCAAATTCTCTCTCCATATGCCTCGGGCGTCCTTTTATACGTAAAGGGGTTGCCACAGCGGCACACAGGAAGTGGAAAGCAAGCTATACTATACGAGCTTATCACTCGGCATTGTAGGACAAACACATTTAATGCGCTACCTATATGCCCTCTTACTTTATTGGGGACGGAAATAGGAGCCGTCCCATTCGTCGCCGCCCCTCCTCGCTTTGACGCATGTCCAGGCTGACGAGGCATGCAGTGCCGCGCTGGCTAGCTAGCCGTTGTGTTGGCGCGGTGGTAGAGCCTCTGCAAAGATCAGCATGGCATCATGCAGGCGCCTGCTTAGTTGACACGTTGGTCATCGCACTGGAGTGGTGGTGAGGTGGCAAATCCTTGTCGGGTGAGGACTTGGCCAGAGCCCAGCAATCGTCCCCGGCAAGGGTAGCGTGGTCGTCCCCGGCAAGGATCTTGCCAGGGTCTTCGTCTTCTGGTCTCATATGGTTCTGCAGGCCATCAGTCTTCATAAAGATCCACATGCTACTACGCATGAGTTCCAAGTCTCGACCTTGACACTTTCGATGGCATCAGAACTCTCAGCCTCAAGGGTGATGGCCTTGCCGGGGCTACGCAAGCCGCCCCGGCAAGCATGCTGTCGGGGGAGGTTCACCCTGTCCTTCGCTCCTTGTTCAATGTATTGAGTATCTGTCTTGGTAGTTTCGTGTTCTGTCTTCTGTTGCCCCGCCAGGCCCTGCCACAAGCGTGGCTACGACTGCCCGTGCACAAGTAAGGGGTACAAAAAGAGCCCACACTTTTGTACACCAACAAGAGCCCCCGGGCCTGGGCCACACATAAGCGTAAGGCGTGGTTGGGCCAGGCCCAAAGCGGTGCGAGGTGCGCGTGGCAGAGACTTAAGTTCCATGATCTTCTCGTCAGTTGCACTTACCCACGATTCATGTTGAGGGCGTGACGTGGGGGTCGTGCGTGGGGGTGGCCGTAGCACGCCCACATCACTTCGTAGTTAATAGTAAAAAGGGGTGGCCCGCGCCTTCCCCATAAAAGAGGAATCTGCAGGGGCCCCGCTCATTTACCCCCTGCGCCCTTCCCAATCTAGGAACCGCAGTTCCCCTCTTCTTCCTTGAGCGAAAACCAGAGCCTACTACATCTTGAGCTTGCGTTGGTTTTCCTTGAAGAGGAAAGGGTGATGCAGTAATAGTAGCGTAAGTATTTCCCTCAGTTTTTGAGAACCAAGGTATCAATCCAGTAGGAGGCTCCTCAAAAGTCCCACGCACCTACACAAACAAACAAGAACTCGCAACCAACGCAATAAAGGTGTTGTCAATCCCTTCATGGCCACTTGCGAAAGTGAGATCTGATAGAGATAAAATGATAAGATAAATATTTTTGGTACTTTATGATATAGATTGGAAACGTAAAGATGCAAATAAAAGTAGATTGAAAGCTTATATGATAAGAGATAGACCTGGGGGCCATAGGTTTCACTAGTGGCTTCTCTCAAGATAGCATAAGTATTACGGTGGGTGAACAAATTACTGTCGAGCAATTGATAGAAAAGTGAATAATTATGAGATTATCTAGGCATGATCATGTATATAGGCATCACACCCGTGACAAGTAGACCGACTCCTGCCTACATCTACTACTATTACTCCACACATCGACCGCTATCCAGCATGCATCTAGAGTATTAAGTTCATAAAGAACAGAGTAACGCATTAAGAAAGATGACATGATGTAGAGGGATAAACTCATGCAATATGATATAAACCCCATCTTTCAATCCTCGATGGCAACAATACAATACGTGCATTGCTGCCCCTGCTGTCACTGGGAAAGGACACCGCAAGATTGAACCCAAAGCTAAGCACTTCTCCCATTGCAAGAAAGATAAATCTAGTAAGCCAAACCAAACTGATAATTCGAACAGACTTGCAAATGTAATTTAATCACACATAAAAGAATTCAGAGCAGATTCAAATATTTCTCATAGATAAACTTGATCATAAACCCAGAATTCATCGGATCTCGACAAACACACCGCAAAAGGAGTTACATCGAATAGATCTCCAAGAAGATCAAGGAGAACTTTGTATTGAGATTCAAAGAGAGAGAAGAAGCCATCTAGCTAATAACTGTGGACCCAAAGGTCTGTGGTAAACTACTCAAAAAAATTATCGGAGAGGCCTTGGAGATGATGTAGAGGCCCTCCGTGGTCGATTCCCCCTCCGATGGAGCGCCAGTGAAAGCTCCAAGATGGGATCTCGCGGATACTGAAGGTTACGACGGTGGAAATAGTTTTTCATGGTCGCTTTTGATGTTTTCGGGGTACATGGGTATATGTAGGAGGAAGAAGTAGGTCGGTGGACGCCTGAGGGGCCCATGAGGGTGGGGGGTGCGCCCACCTGTAGGGGGCGTGCCGGACACCCTCGTGGCCGCCTCCTTCGTTTCTTGACTTCCACTCCAAGTCCTCTGGATCACGTTTGTTCCAAAAAGATTGCTCCCGAAGGTTTCATTCCGTTTGGACCCCGTTTGATATTCCTTTTCTTCGAAACACAGAAATAGGCAAAAAAACAGCAATTCAGGTTGTGCCTCCGGTTAGTAGGTTAGGCCCAAAAATGATATAAAAGTGTAAAGTAAAGCCCATAAACATCCAAAACGGGTAATATAATAGCATGGAACAATAAAAAATTATAGATAGTTGGAGACGTATCAAGCATCCCCAAGCTTAATTCCTACTCGTTCTCAAGTAGGTAAATGATAAAATCAGAATTGTTTATGTGGAATGCTACCAAGCATAATTCTCAATGTAATTTTCTTTATTGTGGCATGAATGTTCAGATCCAAATGATTCAAAATAAAAGTTCATATTGACACAAGAAATAGTAATACTTCAAGCATACTAATCAATGCAATTATGTCTTCTGAAAATAACATGGCTAAAGAAAGTTCATCCCTACAAAATCATATAGTTAGGTCAAGCTTCATTTTTGTCACACAAAAATGCTCCCATCTTGCACACCCCCGATGACAAGCCAAGCAATTGTTCCGTACTTAAATAATATCAAACTTTTTCAACTTTCACGCAATACATGAGTGTGAGCCATGTATAAAGCACTATGGGTGGAATAGAATATGATGAGGGAGATTGTGTGGAGAAGACAAAAAAGGAGAAAGTCTCACATTGACGAGGATAATCAATGGGCTGTGGAGATGCCCATCAATTGATGTCAACATGAGGAGTAGTGATTGCCATGCAACGTATGCACTAGAGCTATAAATGTATGAAAGCTCAACAAAAGAAACTAGTGGGTGTGCATCCAACTTGCTTGCTCACGAAGACCTAGGGCATTTTGAGGAAGCCCATCGTAGGAATATACAAGCCAAGTTCTATAATGAAAAATTCCCACTAGTATATGAAAGTGATAACACGAAAGACTTCCTATATGAAGAACATGGTGCTACTTTGAAGCACAACTGTGGAAAAGGATAGTAACATTGCCCCCTTTTTTTCTTTTTTTTGGGCCTTTCTTTTTTCTTCTTTTGGCCTTTCTTTTTTTTCTTATCCTTTTTTTTCTTTGGCCTTTCTTTTTCTTTTTCTTTTTGGCCTTTCCTTTTTTATTTAGGGACAATGCGCTTATAATTATGATCATCACACTTCTATTTATCAACAACTCAAAACTAGAACAAGATATGACTCTATATGAATGCCTCCGGCGGTGTACCGGGATGGGCAATGAATCAAGAGTGACATGTATGAAAAATTATGCATGGTGGCTTTTCCACAAATACGATGTCAACTACATGATCATGCAAAGCAATATGACAATGATGATGTGTGTCATGATGATGAATGGAATGGTGGAAAGTTGCATGGCAATATATCTCAGAATGGCTATGGAAATGCCATACTAGGTGGTATGGTGGCTATTTTGAGGAAGATATAAGGAGGTTTATGTGTGATAGAGCGTATCATATCACGGGGTTTGGATGCATCGGCGAAGTTTGCACCAACTCTCAAGGTGAGAAAGGGCAATGCACGGTACCGAAGAGGCTAGCAATGATGGAAGGGTGGGAGTGCGTATAATCCATGGACTCAACATTAGTCAAAAAGAACTCATATACTTATTGAAAAAATCTACAAGTCATCAAAAACCAAGCACTACGCGCATGCTCCTAGGGGGATAGATTGGTAGGAAAAGACCATCACTCATCCCCGACCGCCACTCATAAGGATGCACAATCTAAGAACACCTCATGTTTCAAATTTGTTACACAACTTTTACCATACATGCATGCTATAGGACTTGCCAACTTCAACACAAGCATTCTTTAAATTCATAATCACCCAACTAGCATGACTCTAACATCACCACCTCCATATCTCAAAACAATTATCAAGTATCAAATTGATCATAGCTTCCAATTCACTTCATATGATAGTTTCTATTATACCCAACATGGATGCCCATCATTCTAGGACCAATTTTATAACCATAGCAAATACCATGCTGTTCTAAGAGACTCTAAAAATAATATAAGTGAGGCATGAGAGATTAAGAATTTCTTAAAAATTAAGCCACCGCCGTGCTCTAAAAGATATAAGTGAAGCACTAGAGCAAAAGCTATCTAGCTCAAAAGATATAAGTGAAGCACATAGAGTATTCCAATAAATTCCAAACAAGTGGGTTTCTACCAAAAGGTGTGTGCAGAAAGGATGATTGTGGTAAACTAAAAACCAAAGACTAATATCATATAAGACACTCCAAGCAAAACACATATCATGTGGCGAATAAAAATATAGCTCCAAGTAAAGTTACCGATAGACGAAGACGAAAGAGGGGATGCCTTCCGGGGCATCCCCAAGCTTAGGCCTTTGGTTATCCTTGAATATATTGGGGTGCCATGGGCATCCCCAAGCTTAGTCTCTTGCCACTCCTTATTCCATAGTCCATCCAATCCTTACCCAAAACTTGAAAACTTCACAACACAAAACTCAATAGGAAATCTCATAAGATCCGTTAGTGCAAGAAAAAAAAACCACCACATAAGTTACTATAATGAACTCATTATTTATTTATATTGGTTTTAAACCCACTGTATTCCAACTTCTCTATGGTTCATACCCCTACATACTAGCCACAGATGCATCAAAATAAGCAAACAACACACGAAAAACAGAATCTGTCAAAAATAGAACAATCCGTAGCAATCTGTAACTCTCGAATACTTCTAGAACTCTAAAATTCCTACCAAAATAGGACGTCCTGGGAAATTTGTCTATTGATCAACAGCAAAAAGAACCAACGCAAAATCATGTTTTTGTGAATTAGTAAAATTATTTGTGTGCGTGCAAAGTTTCTATTTTTCAGCAGAATCAAATTAACTATCACCATAGGTTATCCTATAGGTTCTACTTGGCACACACACTAATTAAAACAAGAAAACACATCTAAACATAAGGTAGATGCAAAATTTATTACTAAACAGAAGCAAAAACAAAAATAAAATTGGGTTGCCTCCAAACTAGCGCTATCGTTTAACGCCTCTAGCTAGGCATAAAAGCGAGGATAGATCTAAGTGTTGCTATCTTTGGCACTCAATTCATAAGTAGCTCGCATGATAGATTCATAAGGTAATTTAACATTCTTTCTTGGAAAGTGCTCCATGCCTTTCCTTAATGGAAATTGGAATCTAATATTCCCTTCCTTCATATCAATAATCACACCAATCGTTCTAAGGAAAGGTCTACCAAGAATAATAGGACAAGAAAGATTGCAATCTATATCAAGAACGATAAAATCTACGGGCACCAAATTCCTATTTGCAACAATAAGAATATCATTGATCTTTCCCATTGGCTTTTTAATGGTGGAATCCGCAAGGTGCAAATTTAAAGAGCAGTCATCAAGATCATGGAAACCTAGAATATCACATAAATTTTTCGGAATCGTGGAAACACTAGCACCGAAATCACACAAAGCATAACACTCATGATCTTTAATTTTATACTTTATCGTAGGTTCCCATTCATCATTAAGTTTTCTAGGTATATAAACTTCCAAGTTATGTTTTCATCATAAGATTGCATCAAGGCATCAACAATATGTTTGGTAAAAGCTTTATTTTGACTATAAGCATGAGGAGAATTCACAACGGATTGCAACAAGGAAATACAATCTTCTAAAGAACAATTATCATAATTAAATTCCTTGAAATCCAAGATAGTGGGTTCAATGCTATTTAAAGTCTTGACCTCTCCAATCCCACTTTTACCAAATTTAGCATCAAGATCTAAGAACTCTGAATCATTGGGACGCCTTTTAACTAAAGTTGACTCATCTCCAGTCCCATCATTATTAAGATTCATATTGCAAAACAAAGATTTAATAGGGGACACATCAATAACTTTTAGATCTTCATCATTATTTTCATGGAAACTAGAAGAACACGCCTTTACAAAGCAATCTTTCATAGCACGCAATCTAGCTATTCTTTCTTTGCACTCATCAATGGAAATTCTCATAGCTTTGAGAGACTCATTGATATCATGCTTAGGAGGACTAGATCTAAGATTCAAAGAATGAACATCAAGCGAAAGTCTATCAACATTTCTAGCCAAATCATCAACTTTAAGCAATTTTTCTTCAAGCAAGGAATTAAAATTCTTTTGAGAGATCATAAATTCTTTAGCACTATTCTCAAATTCAAAGGGCATCTTATTAAAATTACCATAAGAATTACTGTAGGAATTTCCTTAATTATTAGAGGAATTACTAGGGAACGGTCTAGGATTAAAGTTTCCTCGATAAGCATTGTTACCAAAATTATTCCTACAAACAAAATTCACATCCATAGATTCATTATTATTCTCAATCAAAGTAGATAAAGGCATATCATAGGGATCAATAGAAGCACTCTTAGTAGCAAACAATTTCGTAAGTTCATCCATCTTTCCACTCAAAACATTAATTTCTTCTATAGCATGCACTTTTTTACTAGTAGATCTTTTAGTGTGCCATTGAGAATAATTATCCATAATATTATCAAGGAGTTTAGTAGCTTCTCCTAAGGTGATTTCCGTAAACGTGCCTCCCGTGGCCGAATCTAAAATATTTCTAGAAGCAAAATTCAATTAGGCATAAATTTTTTGTATGATCATCCATAAATTCAAACCATGAGTAGGGCCATTGCGAATCATCAATTTCATTCTTTCCCAAGATTGGGCAACATGATCATGATCAAGTTGTTTAAAATTCATAATATCGTTCCTAAGAGAGATGATCTTAGATGGAGGAAAATACTTAGAGATAAAAGCATCTTTGCACTTATTCCATGAATCAATACTATTCTTAGGCAAAGACGAAAACCAAATTTTAGCGCGATCTCTAAGTGAAAACGGAAATAACTTAAATTTAACAATATTGATCTTTCATAACAAGATTCAGCAAAGCAGCATTGATTTCACAAGACTCAACATCATTAAGAGGAGCAATCGGAGTACTAAGGAAATCATTATTATTGGTATTGGAAAAGTCACACAACTTGGTATTATCTTGCGCCATCGCGACAAGCAATCCAACACACAATCAAACAAAAAGGCAAGCGAGAGAGAGAGGAGATTGGGAAAGAGAGGGCGAATAAAATGGCAAGGGTTAAGCGGGGGAGAGAAAAGTGAGAGGCAAATGGCAAATAATGTGATTGGGAGCATCCTACGGTCATCCCCATGGACACTACTACGACTACTCAAGCTCCAAGTGGACCCATGACAAGAGCTCGAGCACGTGCTATTCAATCCGAGGTTAACTCTCTCCTTGCTGAACTTCCCTTTGACCCACTTGAGACATGGCTACTACCTCAAATGGAGATGCTTTGTGTGCTTAGGTACCAAGAAAGCAACCAAGGAGAAGTTATGGTGCAAGATGAACATCAAGAGCATGTAGACGATCTGCCCAGCCCAGAAGGACCGGAACGACCATGCAACCACCGCCCGAGTGGAACAACCGGCTAGCTACCGCCCAACAACCGGCCCACCTTCTGTGATCGAGCGGAGCAAGGTCAGTGCTGCACCAATTTTACCGGTTTCTGCCAAAAGGCCAGAACAACGGCCTCGACGACCAGAACAACCGCTGCCCCTTTGGTGCACACTTCCAGATCCAGCGCCTGGGCTTCCAGTGGAACTATCTCCCCCGCCTGAACGGTACTACTTGATAGAGGCAAAGGTGTCCCGTCTTTCGATGAGATGGTGGATTTCGCTTTGGTGGAAGTCGACTTTGTCGATCCGACTACGAACGTGCGAGGACGTCGCGCCTTAGCAATCGCTAAACCAACTCCGAGAGGTTATTGACCACGCCGGAGCACGATCAACCTGACCACGAAGGTCTGTTTCCTGCGAGCAAACGAAGAACAAGCAAGAAACTAAGATTGCAATCTGGATATTGCGAATATAAGATGAAAGCTTTATTGATCAAGGTGGGGTTCTGTGACGCCTTTGTCTGGTCGTTGAACACAAACGAAGTACGCGAAGTTGCAGCTATGGCGAACTTTTAATCTAAACAAAACCCAAAGTCTAAACGATGCCCTAAGGGCTGTATATATGGAGGAAGAGGGGGGGAATTTCGTGGCCCTTGGTGGAGGGGTCCGAAATCAACCCTATCTCTTG